>NC_048579.1:50016891-50316891 GCF_013265735.2 Oncorhynchus mykiss
TCTCCCATGGTCCTTCCCTGTTCCCCACGGTGCTTCAAAGTGCTCCTCTCTCTCTCTCTCGGATCTCTCTCATCACAAGCGAGAGAAGGCTCCTCAGGAGTTGTTTTTCCTCCACATAAATAAAACATGTACGGGTTTTCTTCTTCAACCCTGGCCCTCGCTGAGGAGGAGAGCAGCTACCTGGTGCAAACAAGCATTCTGCAAATGACAGTGATTTTCACATAAATCTTCCTTTTGTGTGTGTGTGTGTTCTTGCAGGTGTGCGTGCATACTTTGTGTGTGCACACACGTGGAGGAGGAGGTGAGGCTGAAAAGCGATTATCAATCTTCATTTTGTAATTTATGAAGGCCGGTTGTCAGGCATCCAGCAGCGTCTGAAACAATTCATTCTAGCGTGCTACGGGGGGAACCCGAGGGTATCTGTGCCTCCTGTCACCCTCTCCTCTCAGCCGCTGCTACTGCTGCTGTCAGCTCTTCCTGCCTGCTCCTCCGCAGCATGCCCAGGGGCGTTAGAGACCCACCGAGGATTAACCCCTCGCCACCCACGGCAGGTGCTGAGGCAGCCGAGGCAGTCGGGCATCCACACTCATTAAGGAAGAGGCGAGAGGGCAGTGGGTACAGAGCGGAGCGGCGACAAACGACGGGGGAAACAAGTCCCCCACCACAGAGGAGACAACACAGCGGAACACTGTCACAGGAGGAGGCTCACCATTCCTGGTCTCTAGTCCCCCCCCCCCTTTCCCCTGGCTTCTCTCTCAGCCAGTCAGCACGGCCCTACCTGGGAGGGCAGAGCTGGGTACTGCACGCCGGCTATGTGCTACGATAGTGCTACAGTACACCATGGACAGCTGGTCCTGATAATTGTTTTACCCTGCATGTCCCACGCTCTCAGGAGATGGCATCAGTTGGCCATTTGCCCTGTAACAGTGGGATCCTTGCTCTCTCTCTGGCTCTTTTGACCAGGGTTGATGGATGCTGATTGCACCGTCTAATTGTTCAAGATGCCTGGGAACAGACAGACAATAAAACATGCTGTGTGCCTACAGTACATAAGGACATGCTCATGGCTCAGCACTAGGAGTCGGTGGAGAAGACGGACTTTTCAGGTTTGAGGTTTTGAACTCTTGTGCCAAGTTAAAGTATTAGGCCCTCTTTAGTGGGCATAACTACTTCTAGCTACTTCAGATGTTCTCACGCCCAACTCGCCCGACTCTTTTTGAAGGAAGAGGGTGCTAAATACAGCATGAGTTCGAGCTTTCAAATCTCGCTAAGTGCAATTACTGCTGGTTTCAACATTGCAGTTTAGATCAAACGTAATTAGCCAGTGCCTGGACATAGCATAGGGCTTCGGACCAGTCCAGTTCTTCAATTCTTAATCATTAAAGAGCAACTCCCCTTTAAAAGTAACTAATCCCTTTGAAAATGGACTACAGTATGTGATAATATATGAGTCGGAAACATTTATACAAGTGTCAAAATTGACTACAAATAGCATAAAATTGTTCATAAAGTCAGTCCCGTCTAAAACAGAGTTTTGCGACCTCTGTGCGTCACAACAAGTGAATAAAGGTTGGGTTTGGATTCAAATTGTGTCAATAAATCATGCTCCCTTTTTTCCAAGCTCTACGTGCAAATTGGCCACTTAGCTTCCCTTCATTGAATGGGTTCCGTTTGTTAGAAGTGTGTATTGGAGGTGAAGTCAGGTGCAGGAGGGCAGAGTGTAGTGAACAGGCGCACTTTTTATTCCGGTCCAAAATGACAGCACAAAGTAACATAAAATGTGCCCAAACACGGAACAAAGACAAAAAGTAATGTGCGTAACAATATACACAATTCCAAAATAAACACAAACAATCTTACACAAAGACATGATGGGGAACAGAGGAATAAATTAATATGGAGTGAGTGGGGAATGAAAACCAGGTGTGAAGGGAACAAGACAAAACAAATGGATACATGAAAAATGGAGCGGCGATGGCTAGAAAGCCGGTGACGTCGACCGCCGAACGCCGCCCAAACAAGGAGAGGAGCCGACTTCGGCGGATGTCGTGACATCGTTGTTTCATCGGCCCCAACTCGTTCAAAGGACAGCAGGCTGAAAAGCCCTATACGGGTTGACCATATCTCCACAGCCGAAGTTATATAGTTTGGATGCCCTGCCGAAGGACCCTAGTATTTAAAAATATATACATATATTATTTCACCTTTATTTAACCAGGTAGGCTAGTTGAGAACAAGTTCTCATTTACAACTACGACCTGGCCAAGATGAAGCAAAGCAGTGTGACACAAACAACAACACAGAGTTACACATGGATTAAGCAAGCGTACAGTCAATAACACAATAGAAAAAAAAGAGTCTATATACAGTTTGTGCAAATGGCGTGAAGAAGTAAGGCAATAAATAGGCCATAGTAGCAATTAATTACAATTTAGCAAATTAACACTGGAGTGGTAGATGTGCAAGTAGAAATACTGGTGTGCAAAAGAGCAGAAAGTAAATAAAAACAATATGGGGATGAGGTAGGTAGAGTGGATGGGCCATTTACAGATGTGCTATGTACAGCTGCAGTGATTGGTTAGCTGCTCGGATAGCTACTGTTTAAAGTTAGCGAGGGAAATATAAGTCTCCAGCTTCAGCGATTTTTGCAATTCGTTCCAGTCGTTGGCAGCAGAGAACTGGAAGGAAAGGCGGCCAAAGGAGGTGTTGGCTTTGGGGACGATCATTGAGACATACCTGCTGGAGCGCGTGCTACGGGTGGATGTTATTATGACCAGTGAGCTGAGATAAGGCAGAGCTTTACCTAGCAAAGGCTTATAGGTGACCTGGCGACGAATATGCAGCGAGGGCCAGCCGATTAGAGCATACAGGTCGCAGTGGTGGGTGGTATATGGGGCTTTGGTGACAAAACGGATGGCACTGTGATAGACTGCATCCAGTTTGCTGAGTAGAGTGTTGGAGGCTATTTTGTAAATGTAATCGCCGAAGTCGAGGATCAGTAGGATAATCAGTTTTACTAGGGTATTGGTGTGCAACGACCAGACCTCTCTGGTATAACTTAGCCAACGACTTTAGATAACGCTATTGCTGTTTATGTAGGCAGCTCTTTTGAGGCAGGCTGGCTAATGTTTTAGTTAACGTTAGCATAGATAATTAGCTAGCTAGCGCATTACAACTTAGTTAGGTCGTAGCTTATACACGTTTATTGTGTATTGTCTACATACTGTTGGTTATGTGACGTTATTTGTTAATGCTAGCCGAGGCAGGCTGGCTAGCTAACATTAGCTAACTACAAGTTGGATTTGCAAATTCATTTGTAGCTCATACAAGTGTATTCTGTATTGTCATGGATGCCGCTATGGGGGTAGCTAATGTAACAGATGTGATCGTTCTTAGTAACTGTCTTGCATTGTGTTTATAAAGAAAGGAATACCCAGCCAAAGGTCCCAGTTGATTAGTGTTTATTCTGACAATAGACATTAAGGAAGCACATTAGATGTGCAGGACAACAGTTTGTTGATGGCTGTAGATTCATGATTCGTCTGTTACCATGGAAATAACTGTGAATTAGCAGGGAGCTAATGCAACCATTACAATTAGAGCATGCTAGCTAGCTGAGTGTTCAAATCTGTCATCAAGGCAAAGGTTGGCTACTTTGAAGAATCTCAAATATAAAATATATTTTGATTTGTTTAACACCTTTTTGATTACTACATGGTTCCATATATGTTATTTCTCCCCCTATCTGCAAGCATGACTACTGGCATAACAATTTATTGACATGTAAATTCAAACAACCAATAGGAATGGGGTGGCAGTGTAGCCTAGTGTGTTGGACTAGCAACCAGAAGGTTGCAAGTTCAAACCCCCGAGCTGACAAGGTACAAATCTGTCGTTCTGCCCCCGAACAGGCCGTCATTGAAAATAAGAATTTGTTCTTATCTGACTTGCCTAGTTAAATGAAATAAAAAATACATAAACACTGAATACATGTTTCTGCAGTGTCAATGGAAACATAACTAACCCTGTTACATTAACAAATGTTAGAGTCTGACTAATTCTGTGAACTAGGGGCAACAAACCGTAACTGCATCACTGGCCTGAATTGTATCAAATCTGGAGCTATAGTCGTAAAACAGAATTAGGGTTTACACTAGTTACCACAGCCACAGAGTCCCCGACCTGATTCTAAAGTCAAACTTGGTAAAATATTCATGAAAACAAAAATGTGCTTTTTGGTCTTAATTTAAGTTTAGGGTTAGCAGTGGGTTAGGGTGAAGATTAAGTTTAAAATCACATTTTAAGAAGAAAACTTGTAGAAATTTGTGGGGTAAATTACTTTCTTGCTGTGGTAACTAGTGACAACTTAGAATTATCTTGACCCAAGCTACTTTCCTGATGAAACAGACTGCTTCATCTACAACGGTAATGTGTGTTATGTGAAAAGTTGTATAAAGTTTGATAAACTAATAGGTTCATGATGTGATATCATGATAGCTGAAGTGAAATGGAATGCAGCGTTCAGGTTGGTTCCACCATGCTAATCATAACCACCATTGATAATGTAATCAGTGCTCTGTGGGTGTGTTTGTGTGTGTGGTGACCAGTACCTTTGAGGGGCCAGGAGCTGATATACGCTGCCATGCCCATCAATGGGACGATAGCAAAGACCTTACCTCCAGCCTCACCTCTTGCCTGCTCACCAAAGGATGTCGATGGGGAGACCAGAATCAGGTAGGTTTAGTTTGACCTGTTCAAACTTAAACATAGTATACAGGGCTTTTGGAAAGTATTCAGACCCCTTGACTTTTTCCACATGTTTGTTACGTTACAGCCTTACTATAAAAGGGATAATAAAAATACTAAAAACTCATCAAATCATATTGTATTTGTCACATGCCCCGAATACAACAGGTGTAACCTTAACATGAAATGCTGACTTACAAGCCTGTAACCAACAATGCAGTTCAAGAAATAGAGTTAATAAAATATTTATTAAATTGACAAAAATTGCAGCAGTGTAAAAACAAAGAGGGTGGGGGGGGGGGGGGGTCAATGTAAATAGTCACACAATACTGCTCAAACCAAAAAAAAACATGTTTTATTTTTTTATTTTGCAAATGTGTTAAAAAGTTCAAACAGAAACAACATATTTACATAAGTATTCAGACCCTTTGCCATGAGAATCGTAATTTATCTCAGGTGCATCCTGTTTCCATACATCATTCTTGAGATGTTTCTACAACTTCATTGGAGTCCACCTGTGGTAAATTCAGTTGATTGGACTTGATTTGGAAAAGCACACACCTGTTTATATAAGGTCCCACAGTTGACGGTGTATGTCAGAGCAAAAACCAAGCCATGAGATCAAAGGAATTGTCCCTAGAGCTCTGAGACAGGATTGTGTCGAGGAACAGATCTGGGGAAGGGTACCAAAACATTTCTGCAGCTTTGAAAGTCCCCAAGAACGCAATGGCCTCCATCATTCTTAAATTGAAGATGTTTGGAACCACCAAGACTCTTCCTAGTGCTGGCCCCTCGGCCAAACTGAGCAATCGAGGGAGAAGGGCCTTGCTCAGGGAGGTGATCAAGAACCCGATGGTCACTCTGACAGAGTTCCAGAGTTC
Source organism: Oncorhynchus mykiss (assembly GCF_013265735.2). Classification (NCBI taxonomy): domain Eukaryota; kingdom Metazoa; phylum Chordata; class Actinopteri; order Salmoniformes; family Salmonidae; genus Oncorhynchus; species Oncorhynchus mykiss. The sequence continues at coordinate 50,022,519 of NC_048579.1, forward strand.
CTCTCTCCAGCAATCCACAAACCAGGCCTTTATGGTAGAGTGGCCAGATGGAAGCCACTCCTCAGTGGCACATGACAGCCCTCTTGAAGTTTGCCAAAAGTCACAAAGACTCTCAGACCATGAGAAACAATATTTTCTGGTCTGATGAAACCAAGATTGAACTCTTTGGCCTGAATGCCAAGCTTCACGTCTGGAGGAAACCTGGCACCATCCCTATGGTGAAGCATGGTGGTGGCGGCGTCATACTGTGGGGATGGTTTTCAGTGGCAGGGACTGGGAGACTAGTCAGGATCGAAGAAAAGATGAACGGAACAATGTCCAGAGAGATCCTTGATGAAAACCTGTTCCCGAGCACTCAGAACCTCAGATTAGGGCAAAGTTTCACCTTCCAACAGGACAACGACCCTAAGCACACAGCGAAGCCAATACAGGAGTGGCTTTGGGACAAGTCTCTGAATGTAATATAGTGGCCCATCCAGAGTCCGGACTTGAGCCCGATCGAACATTTCTGGAGAGACCTGAAAATAACTGTGCAGCGACGCACCCCATCCAACCTGACAGAGCTTGAGAGGATCTGCAGAGAAGAATGGGAGAAACTCCCCAAAGACAGGTGTGACAAGCTTGTACCGTCATACCCAAGAAGACTCGAGGCTGTAATCGCTGCCAAATGTGCTTCAGCAAAGTACTGAGTAAAGGGTCTGAATAGTTATGTTAATGTAATATTTCAGTTGAATTTCTTTTCTAAATGAGCAAAAAAATATTAAAACCTGTTTTTGCTTTGTCATTATGGGGTATTGTGTGTAGATTGACGTAACAAAATGTGGTGAAAGTCCAGAGGTCTGACTACTTTCCGAATGCACTGTATGTTTGTTTGTCAGATATCACCTATCCTAGTTGCCATTGGTAATAGAACAGTGAATGTGTATATGTTCACAGATGCAGCTATGGAGCCAGCACTTGGAGACTTGCTAGACGATGTGATAGAGGCCTGACCGACAGACAGGCTTGACACTGACGTCTCTGAATGGAGAGAGACCTGGCACTCAGCACATCCACAATGTGGGACTGAAGGTATTTCCTAATTATACAGTACAGCAGAAATGTCCAGCATTTGCAACACCCTTTTTATTCTATGCGTCACTGAATGCAACAATTCTGCCTATTTTTACAGATGAGGAGGACTGGGGATGCTTCTGCCAGACGCCAGCCTCGGTCGTTTGATGGGGAGACTATAATTGGGCAGGTTTGGTCTTACCTGTTCAGAGTTCAACATTAGTACCCGTTTGTGTGTCAGATTACATATCGTAACCGCCGTTGGTAATAGAACAGGGAATGTGTATGTGTTCACAGAAACATGTATGGAGACGGCACATGGGGACTTGCAAGACGACGTGAGGAAGTCCAGATTGACAGACGGGCTTGATACTGATGTCTCTAAATTGAGAGAGGCCAGGCAACTCTGCATTACATTTTTACTAGAGTCAACTTTTACTTGTATTGTCTTTTTTAATTATTGAGTTGAATGGTGTCAGTCAATATGGGGAGGGAGAAACCCTCCTGTTCTATACGGGACAACACACAGGAAGGTATGACCACTCTGACATGTTTGCCAAGGTAGCCCCATTAACCACAGACAAAATGCAGATAGGCACAGTATCTGCAATGGCTGGGAATGACAATGAAGGGTGAAAGGAGCACCCTGCTAGATTAAAAGAACACTGTTTCTATAGAAACAGTTAGTTTTACCCTACTGATGATGTGTTGTTGCAATAGTAACCACTGAGCAGTGGTTGTTTATTCTACATGGATGTCTGTTAAAACACTTAGTTTAGAATATCTACATGAATTCAGCCATCACATCTTCTCATATTACTCTGCCCTTTGTATCTCAGTTGGTAGAGCATGGCGCTTATAACGCCAGGGTAGTGGGTTTGATTCCCGGGACCACACATCCATAAAATGTATGCTTGCATGACTGTAAGTAGCTTTGGATAAAAGTGTCTGCTAAATGGCTTATATTATATGATATGTTATTATATCTACTGACCTTTTCAAAGCGTCCTCCGGCATCTCAGCATACATCTGAGACTTGACCTATAGTTATTGACCTCAACCTGCAGGAGGTTTGTTTGCTGTCATTGAGTTGGGGGGAAACCGCTGCGGTCAAGGTTCTGACAGATGGGTGTGTCTTGGTGGTGGCAAGGACACACCCAAGAAACACTCAAGTCAAACCACACCCCCAAGCCAAGTCATGTTTGGCTCCTGTCATGGCCGCCAGCATTTCTTGAGAAGCAAGCCAAAATAAGAGGCCAAATCAGCTGTTGCAGTTCCCCTTTAATAGACCTAAATGTCAAAATCTAAAAAAATTTACATCCACACTTGCTCTTTCCAAGTGCTCCATCTTTCCCCCTCCCTTTCTCTTTATCAATGAATTAAAGATTGAGATGTACTTTTGAGGACTGGAGACAGACCGACGGGGCCAATGGGGCCTGGAGATGTTTTTTCAAAGAGAGAAATCTGTTCTTTTGGTTTGACGACCTTTCTGTGTGGTAAAGGATTCACTGTTATAAAGTAACTCTGTGGTTCCCTGGTTGGTTCCCATGTTTTATTGGCAAACTGGGCTGATTTGTGGAGCGATAGCCCTGGGCTTCTGGCCTGCAGGCTGCCGCTGGGGGGGGACACTGGCCTCTGAGTCCCACTAGGTCCCTGGGAAGGTCCATATGCAGTCAGCCTGCCTGCCTTTCGTCCACTGCTCCGACTCCCTTAGTCCTCCCCCTGGAACCCTTGGCACTGAGCAGTGGTTCCACTGAGGGAGGCTGTTCTCTGTTCTCCCCCCTCAGCCTAGCCAAAGCCTCCGGCCTATCTCCCGCGGTTTCCTGGTCCATTTGTTGGTCGACCTGCCAGGAGCAGAATGTAAATCCTCACCGAAGGAAATGAGAGGAGAGGAGCGTAGAACCCGACTGCTGGCAATGTAAGGCCAGCATATACCTACCTCTTCGTCTCCTAGTGTGTGGAGAGAAACCCAGCGGCAGCTTCTATCTGCAAGACCTGTACAGGATAGAGGATAGCACTCATCTGGATTTGAGTGTGTGTGAAGGGGTCCATGCATTTAGTGTGTGTGTGTGTGTGTGTGTGTGTGTGTGTGTGTGTGTGTGTGTGTGTGTGTGTGTGTGTGTCTGTGTGTGTGTGTGTGTGTGTGTGTATGCGTGTGTGTGTGTGTGTGTATCCGTGTATCCTCTGGCCACAAAAGTTTTGTACTTTTTAGGGCTCCAGCTGCCTGTCTCCGTCACCTCTCCCTTCCCTTCACAGCAGCTTCACCCGGGATTCAGGCACCATTCCCCTTCACTGCTCATCAACCCACAAGCGCTCTAATTTATAGGCGGGCATAAAAAGCCTGCCTTGTCTCTCTGGAACTGCCTCTGTATAGCAATAGCATGACAAAATAGGACACTGTTAAATGATGCGGTTAAACATGTAAAGGACTTTTCGGGTTTGTCTCAGTGTTTTAACTCTCTTCATTTACTCACACAACGGTGCTACTGCATCCACAGACACACACACACACACAGGTACACATATTATGGTATTAATGACTGGTCATCTGGAGATGATCTGATACCTCCTGAATTTCAGGCTGTGTTCAGGCTGTGTTCAGGCTGTGTTCAGGCTGTGTTCAGGCTGTGTTCAGGCTGTGTTCAGGCTGTGTTTAAAGCAGCAGTTCAACCAATAACAAAGTGGCCACCCTGCCACTACTGGTAAACAGCTGAGGGAATGGGCTGGAGAAATGGAACCACTCTCAATTTCATAGACAGGGCTATGGATACAAGGACTGACCGTTCATGATATCAATTGCATTGTTCGTAAACAATGGAGTTAAACAAGCTTATATTTTGGATTCTGATAAGGAACGACAGTTGAACTGAGTCAATGAGGCATTTCTAAGTTACAATCTTCAGTGGGCATGTATCATTAATTTAAAAGTTTAAAAAAATGGATGTAACAATCTCAGTTTGCCCCTTCAAAGATGGATGACTTTAATGTTGGATTAGTGGTCGACCATGGTGTGATGCCTGCTGGAAACTACGGAGTTCAGACCAGTTTCAAGGACGCATGCAAGATCAAAGTGGTAGCATGGAGAGACTTGAATCTGAATGTCTCTATCCAAATACCTGTTTTTGTACTGTCAGCACTTTTGACAAATCTCAAATGAATTGTTGGTCAAATGTAGTACCTTGTTTTAGTACCTCACCCAGAGTCTTGCATCTTGAGAATCCTAAAATATGAAGACATGGATAAAAGGCACTTTTTATAATCAACATTTTGTCCTTAAGCGGTCTTTTCTTTTCATTATTCATAAGTGTTCTTGAGGTGTAACAGAGCTGATTTCTTCTAAGGGGCCTGATAGGAGTCAGATGAAGCCTGCAGAATTGATTAGATAAGCTTGGGGAATTATCATGTTGGCCACGTATTCCTGGAAAATATTCCTCTAAAATATCTTCCACTGCGAAAGCCTTATTGCCGTGTGTTAGGGTGGATGTGTGTTTTACAAGTAACCTAGGCCTACTCTTCATCCACATTTTTATGGAAGTTGTCTTGTTGAAGTTTTCAATGCATATAGGTATAACAGGTATATCTCACTGGTCACCCCCAAAGCCAATTCCTCCTTTGGTCGCCTTTCCTTCCAGTTCTCTGCTGCCAATGACTGGAACGAACTGCAAACATCTCTGAAGCTGGAGAGTCATATCTCCCTCACTAGCTTTAAGCACCAGCTGTCAGAGCAGCTCACAGATCACTGCACCTGTATATAGCCCATCTGTAAACAGCCCATCTATCTACCTACCTCATCCCCATACTGTATTTATTTATTTATCTTGCTCCTTTGCACCCCAGTATCTCTACTTTCACATTCATCTTCTGCACATCTGCACAGTGTTTATTTGCTATATTGTAATTACTTTGCCACCATGGCCTGTTTATTGCCTTAACTCCCTTATCTTACCTCATTTGCACTCACTGTTTATAGACTTTTTGTTTTCTTTGTTCTACTGTATTATTGACTGTATGTTTTGTTTATGTGTAACTCTGTGTTGTTGTATTGTGTCGAATTGCTATGCTTTATCTTGGCCAGGTCGCAGATACAAATAAGAACTTGTTCTCAACTAGCCTACCTGGTTAAATAAAGGTTAAATAAAAAAAAATATTAAAAAATATAGGGGCTGTCAGTTACATTACCGGAATGACAGACTACTTTGCATCTTAAATGTTGTCTGACAATTAGTACTTTTCATCATTATTAACTCGATGTTGAAGTCAAAATCTCTCATGTTCTACTGTAAATAATTCTGAATGATTAAGTTAATGAAGTTAAAGCAGATTTGTCGGTTTTAACTGATGTTAGATGAGATGGTGGATTAATACTTTGGTCCACATAGACTTGGCCGGTGTGTGGGTAAGTCCACATAGAACACTTTGTCTTCTGCTTAATATTTCATGATATCTACCTTTACCTGAGCGTTTAATGAGCCGAGGGCGAGAAAAAGTAATTTATCATGCAAAGTTTTCAAAGGAAATGCAAATTCAAATACACACACACACACACACACACACACACACACACACACACATGCTCTTTACCCACATATTTTCCTCAAATAGCATAGCATTAGCCACACTGCATATCCAACACATTGAATATTTTAGCCTTAGCAAAAAAATGTTTTAACTTAAGTGAAGAACAGGATCACGGGGTCAGTGGTGACGCTTTAAATAAACTTTCCCCGACTCTGTTCTGTTGGCTGTTCGCGGCTCTGCCTGGCTCTGCTTGGCTCTGCTTTATCCCAATAGAATACTAATGGCAGGGGAAAATTACTAGAGGAGGATGAAGAGAGAGAGATGGAGAAAGAGAGAAAGGGTAGGATGGAGAGCGAGCGAGAAAGAGAAAGCAAGGGTGGATGGAGAGAGGGAGAAAAGAGAGAGAGAGAGAGAGAGAGAGAGACGTGGATCCCTGCCACTGCTAACAGAACAGGGCCACCGGGGCCAGGGCAAAAGTAAGAGACTGACAATCGTCAGGTGATTTAGGGGTGGACCGGGAGGCTAGGTAGACCTACAAAATGAATAACGGCCAACCCAAAACCACGCCATAAGGCTCAATGGTTTGTGATTTGCAAGTTGATAAGACAAGAAGATTAATAAGGCTGCATGATAATGGCTGGCTGCAGCTCGGCTGGGAAGATGGTAATGATGTGATATTGCTGTAGGAGCAGTTCAGGAGGAGAGAGAGAGAGCCGTGGTGGAGGAGGGCGTGAGAGAGACAGAAAGGCTGCAGAAGGGGAAAAAACTCACTCTATCCCAATTGGCCCTGAGGATATGGAGAGTTAGAAATATGAGAATGCAGTTATCATTTTAATTAGATATAAAGTAATTTTATATTTATATAATTTTTTGCTGAAATGAGGACTTCAAAGAACATATTTTGCAGTATTCAGCTCCGTCGTAATTCCTGAGTGACAGTTTTGGTTAATTTGCTCGTTTTTTTCCCCCCAGATCGAACTTTGCTCGGGGCCCGAGAGGGGAGAGGAAATGCAGATTGCTCCTGTGGTTGCTCTCAGGTATATCACTCAGGCGGGGGGTGGGGGGGTGTTGTCCTAACAAACTGCTGCATTCATCATCATGTTCTCTGTCAATGGCGGAGCAACCAACAGTTGAACTGTATCTGATTATCATAGTACACCTGTCATTGTTTCGGAATACTTTCCACGGTGATGTTCCTACTCATTTTGAAGTACTCTAACGTAAAACAAATACATACATAATATTGGCTTGTCTATCTCTGTTCAATGCCCATACGTACAGTAGAGAGGCTTGATCGAAACTGATATTCATTAATTGTAGTCAGACACATGGTAGGACAAACTATCAACATCCTAACTCACTTCCTGGTTCTGTTCCGTCAACACAATGGTCACACTTCCCCCAAAAAGACAGGAAACAGCTGTTACTTTTCTGCAAAAATAATTCCTTATTCGAGAATAACAGTCATTTACTCGTGACAGTCAGTCTTTGTAGATATGCAGTGCTGTCAGACCTATTTCTCTCACTTCAGTTTGATCTTCGAAGCTGAAGACATCTTGTGTTTACACCTGAAGAAAAACATCTGTTTCGTATCGCAGCTCATTGCATTGCTTTGTCATACTCCACTGGCAGCAGTCACATGGTACACTGTCACTCGGACAGAACACACACACACACACACACACACACATCGTCCGTGTGTGGTGCTGATGCGTTTCTATGTTTGTATATTTGTCAAAGCCAGTCCACACATCCTAAAGATGCCTCATATAAAAACACAGAGAAAGCACATTCTGCCAAGGCTGCTGAGCTCACTCAAAACAACTGAACCCATTTTAATGGCATCGTTTTTTGGGGATGGGTACTGGCTAATGCAATATTCTCCCCATTTGTATTTTAATTTGAGCCACTCTACTTCATTATTTCAGCTGGTTTGGTAGCGAGCGGCAGCACATTTGCATAGGTCGCAATTAAATGATTGAACATGAGGAAATAACTCTTGCGTCAGAGTGTTAACTTTTGTTGGAGGTCACAGCAGCTCCCCAATGGGTCCTTAATGAGTTAATAACGGCTATTAAACCCTGATTAAAAGGCCAGAGAAGGGTGACAGAAACGGGTTAATAGTGCACGCGCTCTGAATGTTTTTATCCAATGCATAACAAAGATTACACAGTCAAGCATGCAACAAAGTGTAGGCGGATGGTGGATGATTTCATGTGTTGTCCCGCCTTGCTTCTGACATTAATTACATGGTGACAAGTTGCATTTTGAAGATGGACCTTGACAATACAGTAGGTCGCTATTGACGGCTATCGGCGTTCTGCCTAAAAGGGCCATTTCCTAAAGGGTAAAGATACTTTATGGGACATTTCTCCCTCCTTTCCCCCCAAGTGCTGCTGTATCAGTAGGCATGATGAAGGTCCTCATGTGGGGCCGTCTCTCTCGCTGTCTCCGTCTCTCTCTGACTGTCTCTCTCTCTGACCCCCCCCCCCCTCTGTGTGAGTGATATCTCGGCGGCCCCCAGTGTTACTGATCATTTTGATGGAGGGTGTTTGTCCAAAGTGGGATTGACACGCTCTCAGGGGTCCATAGCCCATCAACTTGACACTGAGTGAATGAGGCACGTTAGTGACACGGACGTCGGTGGCACTGTCCCCCCAGCGTTTACACACATTATCTAAACGGCATGATAATGTAGCCAGATCTTAGGAGTAAACGGAGAGGTAAAAGCAATGATAAGTGATGGGAGAAGTGACAATGTCAATAGTCGTGATAATCATGTCCTCGCGGCAGGAAATCACGGAGCACATGTGCCTCGTCAGCCCCAACATGCCTTCAATATCCTCTAATAATAAAATGAAGTGGAGGAGAAAAAAATCACTATCAATAGACCATCTGATGATAAATATGAAATTGCAGTAAGGAGTGAATATGACTCTCCTGCCTGAAGAAGGCAGCAGATTACTAGGGGTAGAGGGGGAGAGCCCATTTGTATGTAAATGGTGGCTTGATTATATTTATTTGCTGGCACAGACAGGGCTGAGAATCAGTGTCTCTGAGAGAGAGACACACACACACACACACACACACCAGCACACACGTACCTGCAGGCTGCGAGTCTGTGCTCCAGCCAATAGAGGTGTATGCCCTATGATAGAGACAGTCTGTGTGTGTGTGCACTCTTGGTTCAGGCCTTGAGAGAGGAGCGAGAGAGACACACCCAGCTGTTAGCTCCAACAGAGCTCTGGCTGCTCTCTGCTCTCTAGAATATTCTAATTATCAGCCTTCCTTATTATAGGTGCCATGTCAATGAGGGTGGGAAAACAAACTTCATGCAGTGAGGACCAATTTCTTCATCACTTTTTTTGTAAACCTTTGCATGTGCCTGGGTTAATACCATAAATTGAATGTTGCTTTGGATTCACTCGAAATAGGCTATCATGCCCGTCGCCGCGGTGCTTAGCGAAATCTGTTATTGTAATTTGCATAGGGCCTTTTTAGTGCCCATATCCTACAAAGGCTAGAAGAACAAAGAGCTCATGAGGGAGAAAATGGGACGGAGATGATCCGGCGCTGGCTTCAAATGTGACGTCACGTCCCTAAAGAAATCTTTTGACTGAAACCATAGTAAATGGCAGAATTTATATCTGACACTTAACGGTTTGCATAGAAATTAGAGAGGGCCCCCCCGTCTCTCTCCTCTCTCTGTCGCTTGATGTCCCTGATTAATTTACAGGACTTTTGTTATGTTGCCATCGCCGAAAATAAATTACCAGGCGGCGATAGCAAGGAAGGGAGGGAGGGTTAGTAAAAAATGCAATTTAGAATTTTTTTTTTTTTGAAAAGATTAAATAAAATACCTAATTGCCAGAAAAGTCACTAAGCACAAGCTTGTGTGGTGTGGTGGCATTGAGGGGGTGGTATGGAGGGGGGAGCTCTGGCCACTTGATTTCCTATGAAAATTAATCGGCTATCAAGCAATCTTCGTCTTGCTGAGCATGATTATAAAGTGCGGGGAGAGGGAAGGAGAGAATGCCCTTTGTGTAGGTGAAATGTGTCTGAGGCTGTCATCGTAATATACCTCAGTGAAATGAAGGTTAATTCTGATGTACAGCCTGCACTGCAGTCATTATCAACGAATCATGAAAAATAAATTAAGCCACTGAAATAGATACGTCCTCCTCTGGCACGCGGCAGGGATCCTGTGAGGGATGGATGGCTGAACTTTACCGATTATTATTGGAAAATAGTGCCGGATTCAATTAACACACCTAAAAGACACCTTTATAGAGGGCAGCCATAATTTAAATGACAGCAGGATGTAATTTTGCTTGTTATAAGTCAAATTTTCAGAGTTTCATGTTCTGTATTTTATCCCTTCCCTCTCTTTTTCTCCCCCTGACTTTCCTCCTCCCTTCTTTTCATCATTCTTCCAAGGGATTCCTGTAAAGAGAAGGAGTAAAGCGTTGCGCCCCACATGAAGATTTATGCCTATGATACGTAAGGGTTTAGGAATTCACCGATAGCCCGTAGATATTTTATCCAAACGCATTGCCATCTCTGCATTTACAAATATGATCCAATTAATATATTGTAGTTTTACACGTGCACATATACATGATATTCCTTCTTTCACCCTATTCAATGTCCCTGTAATCCCCAATGGCACGTAGCGTATTGCTCGTGCATTGCATTGCCCTCAGTTCAGCTCTATACAAATGAAGCCTGAGGGGCATACAGATGCTATGTCTTTATGTAGATATTCCACCATCCACCTTGAAAACCTGATTGAGAGCCCAATGAACTGGGTAAATGGTTAACCTCTCACCTTCCACAATGGAGAAGGAACCTGAAGCTTAATCCGAGCAGGCGTCTGACAAGCACCGGGAACCCTGTGCGTCCGTATCAGGCTGACCCTCCCATGAACCTCCTTTATCTATTAATCTACACCTCTCTTTAACGGGCCCCGAATTAACACCCCGGCAGGGGCAGAGGGCTTCTGATTAACACACATCACCCCACTGTGTGTGCCTGCCTGCATGCTGCCGAAATAAAAGACTGCCCCCCCCCCCCCCCCCCCCCTTCTCTCATACACAGACATGTATGGACACACACGTGTGCACGCATGAACTCATGCACACGCACACTTGCGAGATCACACACACACACGTACAGTATGCAGACATGCACATGTATGTACACACACATGCAGGGTCGCATACACACAGCCCTAGCAAGCTTTCTTACCATGGATATTTCAGAAGTTTTATTGGTGTTATCTGAATAACCATGACTTTTGTGTGGAGGTATGAGAAAATATATAATTGTTACAGCTTGGTTCCTACATTTCTGCTTGTCTATTGTTTCATTTGACATTAAAAAAATATTATTTTTTTTTGGTCCAAACAAAGTGAATGTTAAATATATTTATGTGGTTGTTTTATTGAAGACCGTGTTTAGCGGGAAAGCATTATGGAGAATGTGAAACTGGCGACAATATATCTTTATGAGGCATGAAATAATATGACTGCATATGAATTTGGTAGAATCCTGTATATTGAAAATTGCGTAATTAAAGCCGAAGAGGGATGCATGAAAAGAGGTGGATTTTAAATAGTTTCATTTAAAAGTTGCCAGTTGCTAAAAATCTAAAAGGAGAGCAATATAGAATACAGCCCCATTCTGCTTTTCAGTCCATCGAGGAAAGTCAAATAAGATGAATTGTATTTGAGAGTAAAATGTAGTAATTTATACTGGTGTCATCTTTATTTAATTACACCCGTGGCAAGAAGTCATATCCTCTCTTCTTCCAAAGCCAAACACTACACAAATCTTCCCTTCCTCCATCTTTCTCTCTCTCTAGCCCATTTCCTCTCTCTCAATTCTCTAAAGTTTAAAGAACCCTTCCACTATCATTATTAGTATTGAACTCATTTCTAAATTCAGAAATTGGCTAAGGATGATCATTCATTGTGGTGGATAGTAAAATCAATAGCTTTTGTGTCCGCTGGTGCTGAGGCGCTCTCTTTCTGTGCTGTGGGTTGGAGGAGTGTGTGCGTGTCTGTGAGCGTGTGTGAGAGTGTGTGTATGAGCTTGTGTGTACGTGGAGCAGTGCAGAGCGCGCGCGTGTGTGTGTGTGTGTGTGTGTGTGTGTGTGTGTGTGTGTGTGTGTGTGTGTGTGTGTGTGTGTGTGTGTGTGTGTGTGTGTGTGTGTGTGTGTGTGTGTGTGTGTGTGTGCGGAGAGGTGCAGACGGCTCTACAGTGAAAACTGGGGGAGTGGGGCCACCTCTTGACGACACATACACACACACACACGTTCTCTCCCAGAGTCGGACATGCTGCGACTGCTGGTCCTCCCTCACACACACATACACACAAACACACACGGAGTCATGTGACGGAACGGGACGGCTAATTCCAACGAGAGCCAAATCAATCAAGTTCTTTTAATCACCACTCTGCTTTTATAGTGTGGCCTGGTAATAATGAAATTCTACGTAGGCCTGATCCCCAAAGAACTGAAAAAACCCCTCCACCATCACCACTACCCCCATGTGGATTTGAATGTGGCAGACACTCACTCAAGTCTGATGATTTTCATTTTTCAATTACATTATCTGATTAACTAATCAATTGCCAGTCTTATCAATAATTAATGTTTTTACTGATTATTAGAACTTAGGAGATAAAATGGCAACCGTTTTTTTTCTTTTTAATATATTTAATGTGTCCCTCTGTACAGACTTGGCATTGATATATAAACACAAACACAAATCTTCTTCAAAGGAGACATCCTTCTTTACATTTTCCCCATAGTTAACATTGTTATTAGAATATAAATACGGGATTGGTTTGATAGCCTTATACATATTGTATAATATTATATGATATCCATATACTGTAGAGGTTATTATAATGTAGAAACTCTGACCCAATCTGAGCACATGATAATAATCACATTACAGAATGAGATATAAAAAATTAAAATTAAAAATGTAATACAGACATTACAAACCAAACAATACCACCACTACTACTTCTGGCTGCCATGGATGGGCTGCTGAGGCGAGGTCGTCAGTGGAGAGCTCAGAGGGGAGTCAAACGTGTACAGTTCTGGATCGATGTCTCACTCGGCTCCCCACAGCTGTACCTGTTGTTTCCCACACTGAGCCTTTGTCTGGGGCTCGAGACAGCAGCCAGCAACAACTGTTTTACCGTCTGGCCCTCCAGCTGCCCGGCCGTGAACCCGTTACAACCTGTTACACCTCACAGCGACGCCTCCGCCGCTCCGCTTTGATGCCTCTAATCGTGGGGTAAAAGTCTGGTGGGCTAGGCCTTGAGTCGACGTCTCACTTTCTTCCACGCATGGTGGTGGAGGGGTGTTCACAGGGTTCCCGACCCCAGCCAGGGAAGGTCTCGCTGGGCCACGGTGTTGGCGCAGCACCGCCCTCCTTTCCTCGGAGCTGATAATTAGAACCTGGCTCTCAGGTTACTCACCTCAATGCTAGGAGCTCAGACTGTATGCGAGAACCTGTATGAGGGAGAAGGTGTTGTGTTCACATATGAGTGTTGGTGTCATTCAAGAAAATCTAAGTTGATAGAGGTGGGTAAGCTGACAACGTCACTAAAACGACGTACACGCTTCAATGGGGCAGAGGTCCGTGTGTCGTTGTGATTCTGGATAGCCAGAAAGCTAGCACCAAAGACAAGAACCTGCTTTTGTATGTGGCTCGTTTCAGCTAGTTTTATCTTGTTATTGATACCATGTCTTGTTTTGAGGTGTTTTGACTGTTACGTCTAAGCTAATTATGGCAAAAACTTGCTAGCTAGCTAACCCACAACGGTAACAACGTATTTGAGAGACAACGAGTGCTCATCGTGCAAATGTATTTGTTTTCAATAAACATTGGGGAAGAAAGATGGTTTACATGTTGTCAACAATGTTGTCTAAGACAACCCCGTCTGTTTTGCCCCATAGTTGTTGTTTGTTTTTTTTGCCCCATAGTTGCGCATGCGTCGGTTTTGTTGCTAAACAACCAACCCGTCTATTGAATATTTGACTCTTCTGACTATTAGGGTCTCTGTTGTTCAGGTATTCTGGTTTGAGTTGAAATACTGTACTTCTGACTGTTCGGTCGGTTCGATTGCTGCTTCATTCGGGTAGTCTTTGTTTGGTCACTGGAATCTACTGCAGTTCATTTTCCATAAATCTGAGAATGCCGTTCCGTCTGGGCTTACAAGTGGCCACCAGCAGCATTGACGAGAAAGAAAGCCCGTGTTAGAGGAAAAACGGAGAGCGAGAGAGAGAGATACAGAGGGAAGGAAAGAGAGAGAGGAGGGGGAGGGGTCTCTTTTCCATTTAGCCCAGCTAGCAGAAACATCTGTCAGCACTCAGCCACTTGTGATGAGGAGAGAAGCTGGATTGCGGCGGGCCCAGCCCAGGAATCATTGGGGCCGGTGAACTTGGCACGACTGCCTTGTTTATTTGGCCTGACCCCGCGTTCGCTCCGAGGTTACGGACTTGCTCAGTGAAAGGAGCTTTTGTCCTGCAGAAGGAAAGTCTGTTACAAATATTTACCATGAGGGAATGCAAAGGCATGGCCCCACGCCAGCCAGACTGAAGAGCTATAAAATCCACTGCACATTCTTGAGTTAGTCCCCCCTTTTAAAACCCTGGCTAAAACGGTACCCCTTTTTTATTCATGAGATGGCATGCTGTCACAGATTATTAACCAATCATTTACGGCGGTGTTAACGCATCCTATTTGATTTCCTCCAGACCCAGATTTATTATATCATTCAATATCTGTAGTTAAAAAGAGGACTGCGTGTTTATACACAGTACTGTATATTTTATGACTCGAACACGAACATGAGCGGAATTGTAATAGTCTTTGATTGTATGCGTTGAATTCAAGTCAGACTATTTGCCTCTTTGCCGTCTCCTTGTTGTACAAGACATTTTAAGATGTTGAAATGCTTCTTTACCTAAAAAATACATCCCTATGTACTGTGTTCTTATTCCGCTGGGCACCTGGTTAGGTCAGTGGTAACACGTGCAATTTCAAAAGGCTGCGTAAATTCCCTGGGTTTTTTATGGTTTCCTCAGAAAATGCCACACTGGGTTTTAGCTTGAATAAATCTGCCTGTTATATATCCACCGTCAAGCACCCCTTTTAACCCTTTCAGCCGGACCTTGCGTACATCTTCACTCGCACATTGACATGCAACAAAGCTAATGGCGTCCGATACAGGAGGGCCTAATCTCGACTAACTGACAAGATTTCAATTGAGGAGACATCTTCCGCTGATTAGCTCCCACACCCACAATTATCCAACTGGGGTGTCAAGCAAGGTTTAACATCTCCACTGACTCTGCTCTCTGGAGACATCCGGGAAGAAATGCAATCGCTTTTAATAACTGACGCCTCTCCTTCTCTCTCCTCTCCTCCACACCGTACCCGGGCGAGGCTGCCTGTCTGGCTCGCTCAGCTGCACCTTTTCCAGCCATTCAAGCTCCCTTCAAAATAAACCTTTCCAGTGAAAATGTCATTTTGCGCAAAATGAACCCACCAAGTCATTTTTTTTTCTCTCCCCCAGAATAATTTATTCAAATTGCTCCGAACTCAGGACAGGGGAGCAATCTGTAGACCAAAGGAGTGGGCCCTGGAATTCTGGATCTCTTTTTTTTCTTTGTGAAAAAAAGTTTGTGTACCTTGCTGTCTCTCCATCCCTCCATCCTCCGGTTGGTTCTCTGGTGGCTGGTAACCCTCGAGTCCATGCACCTCATTAAAATACGACTGATCTGAATATTTTTGCAAGTATGGTTTGATTGCCTCTCCGTGACATGTAACAGCCTGGTGTTATTTTAATCACAAGCACCCATCGGGCGACACACGACGCCAATGACATTGAATCGCTCTACTTGACCCCATTTTACAAGTGCACGTCATTTTAGGGGGGGGGGGGGGGGGGGGGGGGGGGGGGGGCGTTTGGAGGAAAATAAACTTACCTGGCATGATGGACATCCTCGATAATTATACTCTTCTTTTATTTTCCGACGCCAGAGCGACATCAGCTCGGCTTATACTTTCCCTCAATCACGAGATGTTTTTCACTCTAATGAAGTGTTTTCTTCCAGCGCCGGAACGAGGACACAAAGCAAGCTGATTAATAATTTACTGTTTAGTTTTACTAATTGATCTGTTTGGGGAGCAGGGATAAAAGTGGAGAAGCATCCTCAGATCACAATGCTTTCATATGGCATTTATCCACAAGTCACAACAGGGTCCCACAAGATGAATAATGAAGCAAACAAGATCAAATAAATATCACTGGGGACCAGCAAGAACTCCCTGACAAATACCAGCAGAATTTACCTTGTTTTTTTTCCCAATTTGCTCACAACAAAGTAGAAGAAGGAGAAGAGGAGCAACAGAGAGGAGGAAGTTATTAGGCTTCTAGTGTAATGCAGGGTTTACAAGGACTTTACTTTTTTCTACTTTACTTTATCGCCATACTTTTAGTTTCATTCCAAATTATATTTTCATGTACAATACGTTGCCAAGAATTAATTTTGAGTTTGCCTACGCAGGTCGGAGTTACAAACAGAGGTGCACGATTTTGTAGTAAGATAACAGAAGCTATATTCTTTCACAGACTTTTTTTCTTCTATCGGCTCTTGTGGCATCTAACGAATCACATTACCATAAGATCAGGTGACATTTTCACTAATAGTCATACAGTTTATTGGACCACTTACAGTGCGATATGTTTCTGCATGTGTGGGATCTAGCTGTATGCTACACATCCCTACTATATAGTACATTAGCTCATCGCCCCTGTGTGTGTACTGTACTACCTACATGCTTCCCATGATAAACACTGACAATAGTTGGGGGATTTGGCCCAAGGTCAGACATTAAAATCCCTGACTAACGTGGATATTTATACATGGGACCCGTCCACATGCTTCCAGCTATTAGTACCCACCTCTAAGCTATTCAATGTGCTAATTTCAGCCGGGGGGGGGGGGGCTGGGTGACTAGGGAGGGGGTACAGTAATATGAGTTTCTCTCTTCTCGCTCTCGTAGCAGTGTAACACCAGCGGGGATTACATTTGAAATGAGACAAATTTCCCTGCCATAAGACAAGGTCTTGAAAAACGAGGAGGTGGAGACCTATTTTGTATCGGAGATATTGGTCTGCTCTTCAGTCTTGTCCATGCATGGACGGAAAGTAGTGTTTGTTATGTAGCTGCGTAGGGACATATTTACATGCCTATTCACACGTCATTGTTTCATGGACATTCTGTGCAGTCTGATAGTGGCATTGAATGTTCATTTGCCACCTTACCTTTTTATGATTATGGGTGTTTTCCTGTAAATAAGCACTAAGTGAGATAGTAATCCATCGAAGGCTCTGGGTCTGAAGTGCCGCACTGTATATTCCCATATTCCCATGTTCCCATATTCCCATATTCCCATATTCCCATGCTTTCAAATAAGCGCCTCCACTCCCAAAGGCACAGTATGTATTAACTGTAAGTCGCTCTGGATAAAAGCGTCTGCTGAATGGCCGAATCATTATCATATCACCATGTGACATACAGTATATGGAGCCCAGAGTGATTAGAGTTGATTGATTATTAGCATTAGTATATTATCTGCTTCCAGTCACGTTTTAACCCTGTTTACATGCATATCCTACTACTTGTCACTTTTCATGTATACACGCACCTCAACCACTCCAGTACCACTGCACATTGAATAAGGTACTGGGCCAGGTTGCATAAAACATCATAACTTAATATCCCCCTAATTTTTCCCTTAAAGTTTCCTTATTAACTTTAAGTCGGTTGCACAAAACATTTTATGGCAACTTTCCCCTTAAAGTAAGTGAGAAATGTAAGGGTGCCCACGAGGTCCTTAAAGTGCTTTATTCAGTATGGATATCAATGTAAACAGCATTTGTGGAGGTGGATGTTACTTTCCTCTGCCCTGTTGCAAAAGGAAAACATAAACCAGCTAGCTAGCTACTGTTACTTAGCTAAACCATGGAAGGTGCACAATCCATGGCTACAGAGCTAGCTGGCTAGCTAGCTACCTACTATGTACGTTAGCTTGACATGCTAGAAAGTCATAGGAACAAGTTGAGAAAAAGTAACTTTTATTATCTTCTGAATCAATTTGTTTCTCCTATCTTGAATGTAGGAGTTCTATTTTAAGATCCCCCTAAATCAATGTGATCTCTTTGAGGAGAAGTTGTCAGTGAATCAGGTCGTCTACATGACAACCAGAGACTCTTTCTGCAGTACATTTACCTTACCTAAGGAAAACGTCTGAGGGGCTCTATGCAACAGCCTTAAACAATTCCCTTAGGTAAGGGGAAATGATTCCTTAAGGGAAACACTTAAGATGTTTTATGTAACCGGGCACTGACCTGCATATACTTGCGTCCTCTTGTGTCTTTGACTCGCATCATAGCTCTGGGGTGTTTTTTTTCTTTTCTATTCGATATATTATTATCACTGCATTGTTGGGAAAGAGTTCTCAAGGGAAGACTTTCACTGTATTGTTTTACACCTGTTGTATCAGAATCCTGTGCGTGTGGTGAATACATTTTGAAACTTGATTGAGAGAATGAGGAATGTATTGTTAAACAGCAATGCTCTGCTTGGATTTACTTTGGCTTAATTGTCACGCCCTGACCTTAGTATTCTTTGTTGTCTTAATATCTATGTTATGTTGCACGTTAGCACATTGTTTATATAGCTGTCACGTTCGTCTTATTCGTTTTGTTGTTTTTGTTTAAGTGTTCTTCATTAAATAAAGAAGAATATATTCTAACCACGCTGCGCTATGGTCTACTCCATACGACGATCGTGACAGAATAACCCACCAACAATGGACCAAGCAGCGTGGTAACGGACAGCAGCAGCAATCAAAGGACTTCTGGACTTGGGAGGAGATTCTGGACGGCAAAGGACCCTGGGCACAGCCAGGGGAATATCGCCGTCCCAAAGCAGAGCTGGAGGCAGCGAAAGCAGAGAGGCGTCGGTATGAGGAGGCAGTACGGCGGCGCGGCTGGAAGCCCGAGTGGCAGCCCCAAACATTTCTTGGGGGAGGGCACACGGGGAGTGTGGCGAAGTCAGGTAGGAGACCTGCGCCAGCCCCCTGTGCTTACCGTGGAGAGAGAGGGCGTTGTACCGGGCAGGCACCATGTTATGCGGTGGAGCGCACGGTGTCCCCGGTGCGTGTGCATAGACCGGTGCGCTACATTCCAGCTCCTCGTATCGGCCGGGCTAGAGTGGGCATCGAGCAAGGTGCCATGAAGCCGGCTCTACGCATCTGGTCTCCAGTGCGTCTCCTCGGGCCGGCATACATGGCACCAGCCTTACGCATGGTGTCCCCGGTTCGCCTGCACAGCCCAGTGTGGGCTATTCCACCTCGCCGCACTGGCCAGGTAAGGCTGGGCAGCCTCGGTGCTCCAGATTTCCAGTGTGCCTTCTCGGTCCAGTCTATCCGGTGCCATCTCCACGCACCAGCCCTCCGGTGGCAGCTCCCCGCACCGTTCTCCCTGTTCCTCCTCCCCACACTCGCCCTGAAGTGCGTGTACCACCAGTGGCCCAGTACCACCAGTGCCGGCACCACGCACCAGGCCTACAGTGCGCCTCGTCTGTCCTGAGCTGCTAGAGTCTCCCATCTGTCCTGAGCCGCCAGGGTCTCCCGTCTGTCCTGAGCCACCAGGGTCGCCAGTCTGTCCTGAGCCGCCAGAGTCTCCCGTCTGTCCTGAGCCCCCAGAGTCTCCCGTCTGTCCTGAGCTGCCAGAGTCTCCTGTCTGTCCTGAGCTGCCAGAGTCTCTCGTCTGTCCTGAGCCACCAGGGTTGCCAGTCTGTCCTGAGCCGCCAGAGTCTCCCGTCTGTCCTGAGCCGCCAGAGTCTCCCGTCTGTCCCGAGCCGCCAGGGTCGCCAGTCTGTCCTGAGCCGCCAGAGTCTCCCGTCTGTCCTGAGCCGCCAGAGTCTCCCGTCTGTCCTGAGCCGCCAGAGTCTCCTGTCTGTCCTGAGCCGCCAGAGTCTCCCGTCTGTCCTGAGCCACCAGGGTTGCCAGTCTGTCCTGAGCCGCCAGAGTCTCCCGTCTGTCCTGAGCCGCCAGAGTCTCCCGTCTGTCCTGAGCCGCCAGGGTCTCCCGTCTGTCCTCAGCCGCCAGTCTCCCGTGTGTCCTGAGCCGCCAGAGTCTCCCGTCTGTCCTGAGCCGCCAGAGTCTCCCGTCTGTCCTGAGCTGCCATGGTCTCCCGTCTGTCCTGAGCCGCCAGGGCCGCCCGTCTGTCCTGAGCCGCCAGTCTGTCCTGAGCCGCCAGTCAGCCAGGACCTGCCAGAGCCATCAGTCAGCCAGGACCTGCCAGAGCCGTCAGCCAGCAAGGAGTTGCCAGAGCTGCCAGCCAGCCAGGAGCTGCCAGTCAAGAGCTGCCAGAGCCGTCAGCCAGTCAGGCGCTGCCAGAGCCGTCAGCCAGTCAGGAGCTGCCAGAGCCGTCAGCCAGCCAGGAGCTGCCAGAGCCTTCAGCCATCCAGGAGCTGCCAGAGCCGTCAGCCAGCCAGGAGCTGCCAGAGCCATCAGCCAGCCAGGAGCTGCCAGAGTCGTCAGCCAGCCAGGAGCTGCCCTTCAGTCCTGAGCTACCCTTCAGTCCTGAGCTACCCCTCAGTCCTGAGCTACCCCTCAGTCCCGAGCTGCCCCTCAGTCCGGCGCTGCCCCTCAGTCCGGAGCTGCCCCTCAGTCCGGAGTGGCCCCTCAGTCCGGAGCTGCCCCTCAGTCCAGTAGGGCCCTTTAGTAGGGTTGCCAGTCCTAGTTTGGCGGCGAGGGTCGCCGTTCCTAGGAGGCCACAAAAGCGGACTAAGACTATGGTGGAGCGGGGTCCACGTCCAGCACCTGAGCCGCCGTCGTGAAAGAGGCCCAACCGGACCCTCCCCTTTAGATTAGGTTTTATGGCCAGAGTCCGCACCTTTGTGGGGGGGGGTAGTGTCATGCCCTGACGGAATCTAATCTGTTAGTTTGTTTTCTGTATTATTTTGGTTAGGTCAGGGTGTGACATGGTCGATGTGTGTTTTTGTCTTATTCTAAGGTGTTTGTACTGTCTAGGGTTTTTTGTAGATTTATGGGGTTGTTTTCATCTAGGTGTTTATGTTGGTCTATGGTTGCCTAGATTGATTATCAATTAGAGGCAGGTGTTTGTCGTTGTCTCTGATTGGGAACTGTATTTCGTGGGTTATTGTCTATGTTATGTTGCACGTTAGCACATTGTTTATATAGCGGTCATGTTTGTCTTATTTGTTTTGTTGTTTTTGTGTTCTTCGTGTTCTTCATTAAATAAAAAATAATGTATTCTAACCACGCTGTGCTTTGGTCTACTCCATACGACGATCGTGACATTAATTATATATATATATATATATATATATATATATATATGTACAGTGCCTTGCGAAAGTATTCGGCCCCCTTGAACTTTGCGACCTTTTGCCACATTTCAGGCTTCAAACATAAAGATATAAAACTGTATTTTTTTGTGAAGAATCAACAACAAGTGGGACACAATCATGAAGTGGAACGACATTTATTGGATATTTCAAACTTTTTTAACAAATCAAAAACTGAAAAATTGGGCGTGCAAAATTATTCAGCCCCTTTACTTTCAGTGCAGCAAACTCTCTCCAGAAGTTCAGTGAGGATCTCGAAATGATCTAATGTTGACCTAAATGACTAATGATGATAAATACAATCCACCTGTGTGTAATCAAGTCTCCGTATAAATGCACCTGCACTGTGATAGTCTCAGAGGTCCGTTAAAAGCGCAGAGAGCATCATGAAGAACAAGGAACACACCAGGCAGGTCCGAGATACTGTTGTGAAGAAGTTTAAAGCCGGATTTGGATACAAAAAGATTTCCCAAGCTTTAAACATCCCAAGGAGCACTGTGCAAGCGATAATATTGAAATGGAAGGAGTATCAGACCACTGCAAATCTACCAAGACCTGGCCGTCCCTCTAAACTTTCAGCTCATACAAGGAGAAGACTGATCAGAGATGCAGCCAAGAGGCCCATGATCACTCTGGATGAACTGCAGAGATCTACAGCTGAGGTGGGAGACTCTGTCCATAGGACAACAATCAGTCGTATATTGCACAAATCTGGCCTTTATGGAAGAGTGGCAAGAAGAAAGCCATTTCTTAAAGATATCCATAAAAAGTGTCGTTTAAAGTTTGCCACAAGCCACCTGGGAGACACACCAAACATGTGGAAGAAGGTGCTCTGGTCAGATGAAACCAAAATTGAACTTTTTGGCAACAATGCAAAACGTTATGTTTGGCGTAAAAGCACCACAGCTGAACACACCATCCCCACTGTCAAACATGGTGGTGGCAGCATCATGGTTTGGACCTGCTTTTATTCAGCTGAGACAGGGAAGATGGTTAAAATTGATGGGAAGATGGATGGAGCCAAATACAGGACCATTCTGGAAGAAAACCTGATGGAGTCTGCAAAAGACCTGAGACTGGGACGGAGATTTGTCTTCCAACAAGACAATGATCCAAAACATAAAGCAAAATCTACAATGGAATGGTTCAAAAATAAACATATCCAGGTGTTAGAATGGCCAAGTCAAAGTCCAGACCTGAATCCAATCGAGAATCTGTGGAAAGAACTGAAAACTGCTGTTCACAAATGCTCTCCATCCAACCTCACTGAGCTCGAGCTGTTTTGCAAGGAGGAATGGGAAAAATTGTCAGTCTCTCGATGTGCAAAACTGATAGAGACATACCCCAAGCGACTTACAGCTGTAATCGCAGCAAAAGGTGTCGCTACAAAGTATTAACTTAAGGGGGCTGAATCATTTTGCACGCCCAATTCTTCAGTTTTTGATTTGTTAAAAAAGTTTGAAATATCCAATAAATGTCGTTCCACTTCATGATTGTGTCCCACTTGTTGTTGATTCTTCTTCATATATATATATACAGTATATAAAGCCTATTCAGTAGCTTTGATTCCGACTATAAAAATGTTTCCAGGCACCCAAAAATAGAAGGCAAATTTTGTCATGGATGTAAGCTGCGATGTGCTGTTAGGGATGGTTGTCATAGTTAAGTTAACAAAGCAATATTAAAGAGGACAGGCCTGTTTCCAAAGGTGAACATGTAGATACAACTCCAGATTCAACAAACCGACGTGTCAGTCACAGAGCGATTCTTATTATACAAAAGTCAAGCGCATCTGCCTAAATGCATTATTTATGGCTGAAATAAGCAGCTTAACCGAGTCATGCTATTAGCAGGAGACACACTTCCTCTACGGAGGGCGTGTTTGAAGTCTAAACAACACTAGTATGATTGGGCCCAAAGTATCTAAAGCAATCCCACTGAAGGCTTCTATTTTCTCTTCCAACAAAGAGATTTCTGTTTGTTGTTGTCATGGCAATATCGTGTCTGCCTCTCTCTCTAGACCTAATAACACGGGGGCTAGCTAGCTAGCATTCCTGAGCTGAGACCGTCACCTAGTTCTGTAGCTCTGCTGCTGTCATGGGGCTGCTGTCTGGTTTAGATCAGCGCCTCGTCTGCCTCTGACGGACAGCACTGATGATAAATGTTACATGGAAAAAAACGAGTCTTGACTGGAGGCCTTTGTTGATGAACGGCGGCAGCTAGCGGTGCTGGAGGCAGTTTGTATGAGTCTCCTCTTCTCCTTTTTCTTCCTTCTGTGTTATTATTCTGCCACTACCTTTCAAATGTATTTGATTCATAATAGATATCCGGAACTCTGTTTTGTGTCCTCATCTGACAGTTTTAGTGTTGTTTTTTTTCTCTTAATGTCCCGGTCTCTCTGTAAGGCTGAGGTATTTCCCTCTGCTTCCGAAGTCTGCAGTTCTGTGTCCTAGCCGTACTGCTACTAGAGTGGAGGCCTTTGAAAAGCCTCTGACTACAGCTTTATGGCAGACCAAAAAACGGAGGGATTGTGGGTGGGTGGTACTCTATTTCTCAACATGCTCTATCATCGCAGTCATATTTGTGAGCTACCAGCACTGTACACACACACACACACACACACACACACACACACACACACACACACACACACACACACACACACACACACACACACACACACACACACACACACATAGCATCTCCCCAACTCCAGGTGGTCCCACCAACAGCATCCCACTGATTCTCATCCCTGCCACCCCCAGCCCCATTGCTCTACCGCGGTTCCTCCATTTACCACTGCTTATTTGGATGCACTCGACAACACAATGGAAGTGCATTACATGCCCTCAGCCTCCCTTCTCCTCCCCTCCCAGCGGTAATTTCATAGTGGTTACCACATGCATCCTACTTGACACGCAATTCACTCTCCGGGAGAGGGGCCAAATAATGGGATTTACCCTGGCTTGGTAGCTAGCTAGCGCCTGCCTGCCACCGCTTCCTCCCTAATTGCACTACTATCCAGACAAGAGCACAAGTTCCTGCACTGTCACACCACCACCTGCACCATCACCACATCAGAGCCTAATGCTAAATGCACCCGGTTCCCCTCCACTAAGGGGTCAAGAGGGTGGAAGAGAGTAAATGGTAAATGGCTTGATAGGGTAAATGTTTTATGGGGCGAATGGGGACTAGGAGGAGAGAGGGCAGGTTGCATTTCAAATAATCCGTTATGTTATTTTGTGGCGAGGGTACTGTCAGTGCAGTGTCAGTGTGTTGCCAATGGAGAGTCGGGATTAATTGGAGATGTTGGATGAATGGCAAGACTTGGAAAACAGCCGTAGGGAATATGAATTGGGATTTGAACCAGTTCTGTGCAAAACAATTCAACATTGCAGGTTTATGGTGATTTGAATAAAGCCTTGCTCTGTGTGCTGTGTGCCGGCTGTATGTTCTCCTGTCCACTTCTCGTCTCACAGAGCATTGCCCTGGGTTGTCTGAAACCTCGTGCCTTTCTAAGCATCCGCCCTCTCTCCTTCACAACTAATTAGAATGAAAATAAAAAGCAAAAGGCGCCAAACTTTTCATTTATATTCATGAGATAAATGTGCAACATTAAAGACAGCTTTCCCTATCACTCACATCCTTTTATCACGCTCACACACACACACACAAGCACACGCAAAGTGCGCCGGCACCTACACACACACGTGTGCATACACACACACACGACAACGAAGCAGTACAAGAAACAGAACAAGTAATCAGGAGGAACAAAGCATGTCTGAATGTGCAGTGGCACATTGCTGCTCACACAGGAAGTATTAATTTATTCAGGTCGGTAGTACGGTAGGCTTTAATTATTACAACCAGACGCACGCCGCAGTAATGGCCACACACACACCCACACGTCTGTGCTGTAGCTGTCAAAAACAAGCTGAAACAATTTCATCTGTCGGAGAGAAAAAACTCTCTCTCTCTCTCTGGTGTAGTGCCTGTAATCAGTCTCTGGTGTATGTTGTGCATGTTCATTATGTGATAGTGAGAATCAAATCAAATATTAAATCACATTTTATTGGTCACATACACATGGTTAGCAGATGTTAATGCTAGTGTGGCGAAATGCTTGTGCTTCTAGTTCCGACAGTGCAGTAGTGTCACGCCCTTGCCATAGAGAGGCTTTTTATTCTCTATTTTGGTTAGGCCAGCGTGTGACTAGGGTGGGCGTTCTGTGTTCTTTTTTCTACGTTTTTGTATTTCTTTGTTTTTGGGTATGGTTCTCAATCAGGGACAGCTGTCTGTCGTTGTCTCTGATTGAGAACCATACTTAGGCAGCCTGTTTTCCCACTATGGGTTGTGGGTAGTTGTTATCTGAGTCTGTGTTTCACCATACAGAACTGTTTTGATTTTCATTGTTTCGCTTTGGTTATTTTGTATTCAGTGTTCAGTTATATTTGATTAAAATGGACACTTACCACGCTGTGTTTTGGTTCAATCTTTCATACTCCTCATCAGATGAAGAAGATCGTTACAAGTAGTATGAGTATATATGAGTAATGTAAGATATGTAAACATTGTTAAAGTGGCATTGTTTAAGTGACTAGTGATCCATTTATTAAAGGGACCAGTGATTGGGTCTCAATGTAGGCAGCAGCCTCTCTGAGTTAGTGATTGCTAACAGCAGTCTGATGGCCTTGAGATAGAAGCTGTTTTTCAGTCTCTCGGCCCCAGCTTTGATGCACCTGCACTGACTTCGCCTTCTGGATGGTAGTGGTGTGAACAGGCAGTGGCTCGGGTGGTTGTTGTCCTTGATGATCTTTTTGGCCTTCCTGTGACATCGGTTGCTATAGGTGTCATGGAGGGCATGTAGTTTGCCCCCGGTGATGCGTTGTGCAGACTGCCCCACACTCTGGACAGCCTTGCGGTTGAGGGCAGTGCAGTTGACGTACCAGGCTGTGATACAGCCCAACAGGATGTTCTCAAATGTGCATCTGTAAAAGTTAGTCAGGGTTTTGGGTGACAAGACAAATTTCTTCAGCCTCCTAAGGTTGAAGAGGCGCTGTTGCGCCTTCTTCACCACACTGTCTGTGTGGGTGGACTATTTCAGTTTGCCTTGGATGTGTACGCCTCGGAACTTAAAAGTTTCCACCTTCTCCACTGCTGTCCCTTCGATGTGGATGGGGGGGGGTGCTGTTTCTTGAAGTCCACGATCATCTCCTTTGTTTTGTTGACGTTGAGTGAGAGGTTGTTTTCCTGACTCCCGAGTGCCCTCATCGTTGTTGGTAATCAAGCCCACTGCCATTGTGTAGTCTGCAAACTTGATGATTGAGTTGGAGGCGTGCATGGCCACGCAGTTGTGGGTGAACACGGAGTACAGGAGGGGGCTGAGCACACATTCTTGTGGGGCCCCAGTGTTGAGCGTCAACAAAGTGGAGATGTTGTGTTGAAGTTACAGAACAGCAGTCAGGCTCAGGGTCATGGCAGAACCGGGACAAATAGAAAACAGGAACAAGAGAAAGACAGGAGCACAGGAAAAACGCTGGTAGGCTTGACGAAACAAAACGAACTGGCAACAGACAGAGAAAAACAGGTATAAATATAATGGGGAAGATGGGCGACACCTAGAGGGGGGTGGAGACAAGCACAAATATGGGTGAAACAGATCAGGGTGTGACACACATGGCATTCTCTCCTTTCCCGATTGTCTTTTTTTCCCACCAGAATAAGACTTAGCCCCTATGAACTGGCCATAAATAAATAACGTGGCCGATTTGAACCCTTCCTAAAATGTCTGTATATTTCATGATGTGGCCCTGGGATGGCAGGCAGGCAAGAGGCTAATGAGAGGACATTTTGTGTGTTCAAGTGCAGTTGCATTGGGCTTCATTAATTTACCCATACTGTCTGAAGGGTTAGGGAGGGAGGGGAGGGTCTGTGAGAAGGGAGGATATTGGGTGGGGGTGACACGCATGACTCATTGTCGCAGTTTGTGTGTGGGGAAAGTGTGGGGGGGTGGGGTTGTATTTGTGTGTGCGCCCGTGTGTTTTTGTGTATGTGTCGGTCTGCGTGTGAGTGTGCCTTTGCTTACATGTATGTGTGATTCAGCTTGAGTTTCAGCCTGTGACCACCGCGGGGTGACACCGCTGACTCCTCTGATCAGCGTATAATTACCTTGGAAACCTCGATGTAAGCGCAGCGCCACAGGCCCGTGATGGATGGTGACCCCCTCGCCAAAGATGGCCCCTGTTGTGTCACACGGCGCCACCCCGGGGGCAGAGCAGGAAATGAGCGGTCTTTAGAGGACACGGATGCCATTAGGTCACAGTGGGTGTCCACTCCTCTGGGCCGGTGAGGACAAAACAGGTGTCAAGGCAGCTTTGTTGGCCACTGATGTATTCATAGCTACCAATGCAGTTCTGGTCATAATGGTGCTCTTTCGGTTTACTGTGATGTCCTGTAGATTTAGGATGTAATGTTGTCTTCACTTTCCTTTTCTGTGCCTGTCTTTGGCTCTCTCTTTTTTGGGCCTCTCCATTTCTCTCTCTCTCTTTGTTGCCCCGCTCTCCATCCAGCCTGATGTCTAGTGTCACCCCTCCTCCTGTTCTAGCAGATCCTCCAGCGGACAATAAATATAATGTCACATGGAGGATGGCAATGCTCCTTCATGGAACACTGGCTGTTTATTAGAGGCGGGAGAAGAGAAGTTTAAGAGAAATGCTAACAATGTTCATTAATGGGCCGCGTCCACGCTTGATGAGCCGTGGCAATGTGAGGAGCGGCGCGGGCAACACCGCTGGTATAATGGCTGCCGGTAAACGGCCGGTAATTGTGTCCAAGTTGTACAGTGTGGGGGTTCCACCAAGGACTGACAGTGACAGAGCAATTATGGCGAGCCAAGTGGGCCGTGTCAAATTAGCACGGGCCGAGACGACGACGAGTCATTTCTCTTGCCCTACAAAGCCGAGGAGTGATAGATAGATCCTTGATTGTGAGTGATAGGCCAGACCAGATTTCACACTGACGGTCTGATTTATCAATAGCTTTGTATTTAAAAGTCGGGTGTGACGGGGGTGTATTGAGATGTTTGGGCTGGGAGGGGTACTTATGGAGGTTGAGGAGGGCCTAGCATGCTGGGCGACCTGACCGGGGAGTCCTCTCTCTGGGAAGGTCATCAGTCAATGTTCCTGTCAGCCAAAGATCACGCGCCACGGAGCAGCCGACTTGGGTAATTACATGTGACTATAGAGTGGAGATATCTTCTTTTGTGGGCCTTCAACGACTGCATCGTTTATAACTGATTGAAATCAGGAGATAGAGCCCCTTTGTTTCAACTTTAGAGGACCACTGTACTTGGTTGACTGTACTTTTTCCTCGATCAATTTGCACGAGGGAACTTGATAAAAACACGAGTTCGCCACAGCACTTTCTTTTGCCATACGCAAACGAGGGAGAGCGGGAACAATGTCTTAGTTACTTGAGCAAAGTTGAGATTGAATGTAGCGTCTCATGAACAGCACAGTAGAGGACATCGATAGCGCTGACGATCCACCATGTCAATCTATGCACGCAAAAAAAAAAATAATAGATCTACATTCATTGATTTGACATATGCTTCTTGGACGCAGTTGACCCCTGTGAGGAATGGTCAGTAGATATGCTGTGATGAAACATATTATAAAGCATGGTTAGCCATATTGTAACCATTTAAAAATATATAT
The DNA here is from genome assembly GCF_013265735.2 of Oncorhynchus mykiss. Lineage (NCBI taxonomy): Eukaryota > Metazoa > Chordata > Actinopteri > Salmoniformes > Salmonidae > Oncorhynchus > Oncorhynchus mykiss. Next base: position 50,051,280 of record NC_048579.1, read on the forward strand.
ATATATTGACTTGGTGTCATAATATATTCAATCAATCCAACGGGGCATAATATTAGGATACAAAATGTACCGTACGGTGTGAATGCTGTGATTTTGGGGGGATTATGTGTGTGAATATGTACATAAATCAAAATCTGAAATATATGAGTTAATAGTAGTAATTCTATTGTCATCATTCATTGTCAGTCTGCATGAATATGGATGGGGTTTTATAATGTAACACCCATTAAGGGTTTTCAGAAAAATGCCTATTAGTTGTTCTCACAAATGTCTTGGCATACGAGTCTCGTCACACTACAGGTGGAGAGCGCCCCCCCCCAATATTTGGTGTGTGTCTGTGTGTGCATGACGACGTGTGTCTAAATTTGAGTCTAAGTATATCAATCCCGTTACCACCATTAATGTCACTTTCAACTCATCACTCTCAAATTATATTTAATAATGGATGGCTTTTGGGCATAAATGTTAATGCGGAATTGCATAGAATTTTATTTTGTGAAAATGGCATCTTGTATTTCCAGTGGAGTACTCTCCACATTCATGCCGTTGCCCCCAAAACATCCTAATATGTAACTTGTGGCCTGCTTATAACTGCACCAAGCAAACTTTCCACTTAGTGCTATCAAAACCCTTCATACTTCACAGTACATCTCAGTTTGGATTACATACAACTGGTTTGACTATGGATTCTTCATAAGGTGGTTTGTACATGTGGTTAAGATAACGTTGGTACTTTTTACAACTCAGTGTTCGATGCCCTACATTTCTTGAGAGAAAACAGAATTGTAAGGTCCTACAGTGAGTCCGGCGTCATTGGTTTCAATGTCAAAGGTGAGTATCTGTTGATATGTGACAGAGCTTAGTGTAACATTTGTTCATTGAGCGACGATTGAAAGCTTATCTTCAGCTCTGAGGTGTGAAATATACATTTTTCTTAGTACTCTGATACCTACCATCAGGCTGCTAAAACAAAAGTATTCAGGTCCATGATGGCTCCTGTCAATAGTAGCCATTTTGATTCAGATTGTGTTTTTATTTTGTTAGGAGACAGCACTGTACGGATTAAGAATCATTGGGATTACATTGCCATGTTATGAAAACTGTATTGATTTCCTAATAGCCTATAGCTAGCTAACAAAATAGCCTAATCAATTCTGAAGGTTCTCAGGATGTATTTAACTGTGCTCTGCTCTGCATTGAACACAGGGGTGCCTGAGGACATTTCTGTTGATTCCTTCACTTTGGAAATGTCAGAATAAAAAAAAAGTTTCCTCCCGTTACATATTAAAACATCTCTGGTTGTCTTCATAACAGGATGAGTAGTACACTGAAGCCCGACCGAATAACTTAGATTAGCAATTAATTATTCACCCAAACCGTTTCTTTATTCAGCTTTTTCTGCTATTTAAAATGTGTTCCTGCTTTACACCCTGTAGGGGTGTTGGGGGTTGTCCCCCTACCCTGAAACGTTGGAACACATGTGGCATCTATTTGGAATTGACTTAAAGAGCCATGAAAGTCCTCACGAAGCCCACTTTGGCTCTTAAATGTCCGACGAGGACTTTCGCCCTTCCTCTGATCACCGCTTGTAAAAACGCCGTAAAAATCTGGCGAAAATATCAGCCGGCGATTTGTGGTGATTGGTTGTTTTAAAAGGGGTCCTTGAGAACAGATTGGACTAAAATGCAGTATGCCAGTATATGTTTCAGTTCAGTTTAGTCTAACAAGACAATGTAATTAAATGGTCATTTTATCCAGTCGTTTAATATAGAGCTGCATACCTATTCGTTTTTCTCAGCTTGTCTAATGACACTAGCCTCCCAAACCCCCTTCTCCATCATTTCTATTAGCATTTGTGTGGGAGCTATTGTTTATTCATACCCATTGTTTCCAAGTACAGCCATTCATACCGAGGGCTCTCTATTTGTCAGCTGTCGTTTTGGGAATGCCAGGACTGTGCTTCCTCATCCTCCTGAGACACAGAACATTTGACAGGTTCAAAAAATGTCCCTCCCACCTGTGCAAGTATCCTGCACAATAAAAAAATGTAACTCTCACTTCTCTCCTCGCCTGATAGGAGGGGCACGCGGCCGATGGGATTTGTTTCTCTAGCCCGGGGTTGCCAACGGAGACAGCCAAGAAATAAGCAATCAAAGTGCCTTTTCGGGAGATGCGCGGGGCGAGTGGGGCGAGGGCTTGCATGTATAATGAAGTGAGTGTCGGACGCAAGGGGCACTTAATCTTCCCCCTAATGGTGATTCGGCTCCATCACCGTGCCTCTCTGGGGGGCATACCCCATAGACCACTCCTCGGGTTCACCAGTGTCCCAAAATTGTCATTGGCAGGATCTCTTTTTATCGGCCAGGAGAGGTGTTTGCTTGGGTTCTGGCATTAATCCATTCATCATAGCTTTGTTCCTCCAAGAACTCATAGGGCAGACCAAGGGTTTGTGGAAGGAGCTATTTATCATGTGGAGGAAGAGAGGGATATGTAATGGAAGATGCATATTTCTCTTGGAGTTTTTATTCAAACCCAAAGTATTATTACCTTATGTATTTGTTCTGCTTTTCGTTTCTGTTTAGTAACAAACTTGTAGGTGTCTTACGCCCAATCAGCAGTCAGTTATTCCTTCCCTGTCTTTATATTCTGATTCATTATTATAGAGAGCATTATTTGTTTCATGTCGTGATCCCTGGCTTCTTGTCATGGTTGTGTGTCAGGCCTATGATGGTGTGACCTCTGACCTCTAGCATAGCTGTTTTGTCATGGTTGTGTGTCAGGCCTATGATTGTGTGACCTATGACCACTTGCATGGCTGTTTTGTCATGGTCTGGTTCCTCACAGGTTAGTTAGGGCCCACTGGATCTTGCTATTACCACATTATTGTCCATCTCATCTCCAAATTGCAAATCCACCCCAACAAGCTCTGACTTGTTATCCTCCCCCAGATTGCAGCCAATTGATTTTCGGAGTGAAGTCCATCTTCCAATCCAAATTATGCTTGTATATCAACACGTCAGTAGTGCATTTAGGTTCAAATTCAATTGATATTTTGTCCACTAAACAAGCAAAACCTGCTGCCGTTGCGTGATTTCCCCACAGAAACAGCCACAGATCGCATAATAGCATCATGCCTAATTCATAGGATGGTGCTGTGGACGGTCCGGCCGATCCTTCTGATTTCAAACGCACTAGGAGATCCCCCAGAGTATCCAGCCTCTCTTTGGCACGAGTGTCCCTGTGCACTGGGGACGGGGGGGATCAGGATCCTAGCTGGAGAAGAGAGGCTGCAGTGATTTAGTCCAAATGGGTCCGCGGTGGTGATCTCTATAATACAGACTATTATGTGGTCTCACCACTGACACTAATGGGATGTTACAGCGATTTAAAATGATTTAATGGCTCCCAGGTTGGGGCCCTAATGGCCCTCTTTATACTGCAATGCGTATTATGAATGGCAATGACAGTGTTGTGAAGTGCTGCAGTGTTTCCCCCCCCCATTCCCGTACCTCTGCTCAAACTGTGTGACAGGTGCCGTTCCCTTCTGCGATGGGGGTGAAAGCAGCGATGCTGGGTTGGTATTGCTATTGCTAGATACTTCTGTGCTGCATGGACGAGTATTACATGGTCTGGCTAGAAACGTACCCGTGCATATTTAGTATTTTCGCAGATTCCCCAGATCACATTGACGGCCCGCAACCAAAACCTGCGGACTCTCCTTCACTGCAGCCGACGTGAGTAAAACATTTAAACGTGTTAACCCTCGCAAGGCTGCAGGCCCAGACGGCATCCCCAGCCACGCCCTCAGAGCATGCGCAAAGCAGCTGGCTGGTGTGTTTACGGACATATTCAATCAATCCTCATCCCAGTCTGCTGTTCCCACATGCTTCAAGAGGGCCACCATTGTCCTTGTTCCCAAGAAAGCTAAGGTAACTGAGCTAAACGACTACCGCCCCGTAGCACTCACTTCCATCATCATGAAGTGCTTTGAGAGACTAGTCAAGGACCATATCCACTCCACCCTACCTGACACCCTAGACCCACTCCAATTTGCTTACCGCCCAATTAGGTCCACAGACGACGCAATCGCAACCACACTGCACACTGCCCTATCCCATCTGGACAAGAGGAATACCTATGTGAGAATGCTGTTCATCGACTACAGCTCAGCATTTAACACCATAGTACCCTCCAAACTCGTCATCAAGCTCGAGACCCTGGGACTCAACCCCGCCCTGTGCAACTGGGTACTGGACTTCCTGACGGGCCGCCCCCCAGGTGGTGAGGGTAGGTAACAACATCTCCACACCGCTGATCATCAACACTGGGTCCCCACAAGGGTGCGTTCTGAGCCCTCTCCTGTACTCCCTGTTCACCCACGACTGTGTGGCCATGCACGCCTCCGACTCTATCATCAAGTTTGCGGAAGACACTAAAGTGGTAGGCTTGATTACCAACAACGACGAGACGGCCTACCGGGAGGAGGTGAGGGCCCTCGGAGTGTGGTGTTAGAAAATAACCTCACACTCAACGTCAACAAAACAAAGGAGATGATTGTGGACTTCAGAAAACAGCAGAGGGAGCACCCCCCTATCCACATCGATGGGACAGTAGTGGAGAGGGTAGTAAGTTTTAAGTTCCTCTGCGTACACATCACGGACAAACTGAATTGGTCCACCCACACAGAGAGCGTCGTGAAGAAGGCGCAGCAGCGGCTCTTCAACCTCAGGAGGCTTAAGAAATTTGGCTTGTCACCAAAAGCACTCAAAAACTTCTACAGATGCACAATCGAGAGCATCCTGTCGGGCTGTATCACCACCTGGTACGGCAACTGCTCCGCCCACAACCGTAAGGCTCTCCAGAGGGTAGTGAGGTCTGCACAACGCATCACCGGGGGCAAACTACCTGCCCTCCAGGACACATACACCACCCAATGTCACAGGAAGGCCATAAAGATCATCAAGGACAACAACCACCCGAGCCACTGCCTGTTCACCCCGCTATCATCCAGAAGGCGAGGTCAGTACAGGTGCATCAAAGCAGGGACCGAGAGACTGAAAATCAGCTTCTATCTCAAGGCCATCAGACTGTTCAACAGCCACCAATAACATTGAGTGGCTGCTGCCAACACACTGACTCAACTCCAGCCACTTTAATAATGGAAATTGATGGAAATTGAGGTAAAAATATCACTAGCCACTTTAAACAATGCTACTTAATATAATGTTTACATACCCTACATTATTTATCTCATATGTATACGTATATACTGTACTCTATATCATCTACTGCATCTTTATGTAATACATGTATCACTAGCCACTTTAAACTATGCCACTTTGTTTACATACCCTACATTACTCATCTCATATGTATATACTGTACTCGATACCATCTACTGCATCTTGCCTATGCCGTTTTGTACCATTACTCATTCATAGATATTTATGTACATATTCTTTATCCCTTTACACTTGTGTGTATAAGGTAGTAGTTTTGGAATTGTTAGGTTAGATTACTCGTTGGTTATTACTGCATTGTCGGAACTAGAAGCACAAGCATTTTGCTACACTCGCATTAACATCTGCTAACCATGTGTATGTGACAAATAAAATTTGATTTGATTTGACTAAGATTTGTGTGATTCACACATCTCATCATGACTGCGGTACGCTAATCGATACTGTACATAATAGGAAAAAGACCCAAAATACTAGTTGCAAAGATTACAACACTGTGATGCGACATTCTCTCTAACATGAACCATGCAGAAAGTCCATGGAGAGCGTTTTTCAGGAGACAGATTCATGATTTTAATAAGAGAGCACGTTTCTCTCCTCTCTTCTGACTCGGAGCTTCTTATTCGTCTGTCGGTCCGCTCATCATTATGGACGACTCACACAGGTGGATAAAAACCTATTGATCACAGAGAACAGAGACCGCCGAGAGGTTAAGCAAATTGCTCGAACCGCTCCACTCTTCAATGATGCCTTCCCCCGTTCCCAAAGACACCGCTTCTGAACTCACCAACGGTTCCACAATAATTTGTATTGAACACGAATAACCTGTTTGAGAGGGAGTCTGAGGAGTGCGCGGTGCTCCCTGTTTCGGGGAGGAGTTAGTGGGCGAGACGGAGAGTGTGTTTGACCCCTCTGGTGTCGCTGGATTAGACTGGAGGATGGAGGAGGGACCGTGGGTAGATACGGCATGAGCCTCTGAACTTAACACCCTAAAGCCTGGCTCTTCTAGGCCACTCCGTCAACCCTCAACTCTGTCGTCCCTCCATCTACTCTCTGTGAAACAACAGCATCACGCCAGGCGAGAAAGGGGGATAGGTGGAGTGATATAGTGGGGAGCGAGGGGGAGTTATGAGGAAGAGAGGGAGGGAGGGAGAGAGAGACAGAGGGAGACTGAGAGAGTGGGGGAGCCAGGCAGAGACAGAGAGCCCCGAGGATTGACAGCCCAAGCAGTCATTACACGCTGGATTGAATACTAGATTATTCCACAGTGGCTTAGGGTCAAGCGGCTATGTGTTCCCTTTTGGCACTCTATGACTTTAATACCCAGCACTGTGTTAGTCAATTACTTTCAAAACCAGGGCTGCTACTCCCCAAATCCTGCCTCCCGACCGTACTTTTATGATGCCAGCCATTTGAAAGGCCACCAGGCTTAACCCCTAACACAGGCCTAAACGTCATCTCCATTTTGGGTACATCACTCATCTGTTAGTTACCTGAGAATGATGGCGCTGGTGATGGAGGGCGTAGCGACCAGGGAGAGAGCCAATACAGTGTGAGCCCACCGTTACCAAATGGCTGCTAACCGAACGCTCCGTCCATTTGAGTAACACCGCTCCCATTAGCCCTGTGTTAAATTGCCTCTTCTGAGCATGTCTCCAGCCTCTCCCTCCCTTTCTTCTGGGTGAATGATATGACCTTTAGGTACATCGGTGACAATTACAGGCACTGAGAAATTGAATTATTAGCTTCTTTTTTTTTGCCAGCGGAGCCTCCGAGTGTAGACGGAAGAGGAGTAAAATGCTGTAATTATTTAGCTAAATTGCCATATTACATTTTTCCTCTCTCCTTTTCTTTTGAAAAGTGAGCGTTAAAAACTGCTCACGGATTTTGTTCAGGAAGAAGGTGAAACCCTCTGGCTGGCTGTTGATTGTCAAGAGGAACAATAGGCCTGTCCGACAGAGGGAGAGGGAGGCAGGTCACTCTCCCTCTTCTCCATTAGACTTACCTCGGGGGAAAGGGGCATTTCTGACAGCAGGCTGTTTGCCTTGATAGTTGACTTGACGGGGTCCCAGTCCCTTTTTTTGGAGCATGTTTATTCTCTGTCCAGTGTGCCTTCGACGTGGCCCAGCACAGATTATAAGGACACACACACACACACACACACACACACACACACACACACACACACACACACACACACACACACACACACACACACACACACACACACACACACACACACACACACACACACACACACACACACACACACCACTACACAATGCTGTAATATTTTTCTTTCAGAGTTAGTACCGTGGTCCTTTCCTTTTTGCCTAGGCGTTTGTATCGCGGCCTGTCAGCTTGTGGTTTGACGACTCTGTCCGGTGATTTAGGCAAACCCCAAACCGTGGTGCTGCTAATTAACTAGGGTTTGAGTGGAATAGATGACTACGGGGTCCTCTCAAGGTCACGCTGCCCTCTCTAAAGCCTGGCAATAAATGTGAAGTCTGAGACTAGAGTGAAACAAAGGGGCCAGTGCATATGGAGATGAAAGTCCCTGGACGCCTCGTTTTGTTCACTGGCCTCAAGTTGCTGTCATCTCTGCTCACAGGTCTGCATTAACCTTCTACTTCTACACACACACACACACACACACACACACACACACACACACACACACACACACACACACGTACACATGTGCGTAGACACACACACACACACACACAAGCATACACGTGCACACACATACGAACACCCCCTTGATTTATTTATTTCCTTTACAGTGCCTTGCGAAAGTATTCGGCCCCTTGAACTTTGCGACCTTTTGCCACATTTCAGGCTTCAAACATAAAGATATAAAACTATTTTTTTGTGCAGAATCAACAACAAGTGGGACACAATCATGAAGTGGAACGACATTTATTGGATATTTCAAACTTTTTTAACAAATCAAAAACTGAAAAATTGGGCGTGCAAAATTATTCAGCCCCTTTACTTTCAGTGCAGCAAACTCTCTCCAGAAGTTCAGTGAGGATCTCTGAATGATCCAATGTTGACCTAAATGACTAATGATGATAAATACAATCCACCTGTGTGTAATCAAGTCTCCGTATAAATGCACCTGCACTGTGATAGTCTCAGAAGTCCGTTAAAAGCGCAGAGAGCATCATGAAGAACAAGGAACACACCAGGCAGGTCCGAGATACTGTTGTGAAGAAGTTTAAAGCCGGATTTGGATACAAAAATATTTCCCAAGCTTTAAACATCCCAAGGAGCACTGTGCAAGCGATAATATTGAAATGGAAGGAGTATCAGACCACTGCAAATCTACCAAGACCTGGCCGTCCCTCTAAACTTTCAGCTCATACAAGGAGAAGACTGATCAGAGATGCAGCCAAGAGGCCCATGATCACTCTGGATGAACTGCAGAGATCTACAGCTGAGGTGGGAGACTCTGTCCATAGGACAACAATCAGTCGTATATTGCACAAATCTGGCCTTTATGGAAGAGTGGCAAGAAGAAAGCCATTTCTTAAAGATATCCATAAAAAGTGTTTGCCACAAGCCACCTGGGAGACACACCGAACATGTGGAAGAAGGTGCTCTGGTCAGATGAAACCAAAATTGAACTTTTTGGCAACAATGCATGACGTTATGTTTGGCGTAAAAGCAACACAGCTCATCACCTTGAACACACCATCCCCACTGTCAAACATGGTGGTGGCAGCATCATGGTTTGGGCCTGCTTTTATTCAGCTGAGACAGGGAAGATGGTTAAAATTGATGGGAAGATGGATGGAGCCAAATACAGGACCATTCTGGAAGAAAACCTGATGGAGTCTGCAAAAGACCTGAGACTGGGACGGAGATTTGTCTTCCAACAAGACAATGATCCAAAACATAAAGCAAAATCTACAATGGAATGGTTCAAAAATAAACATATCCAGGTGTTAGAATGGCCAAGTCAAAGTCCAGACCTGAATCCAATCGAGAATCTGTGCAAAGAACTGAAAACTGCTGTTCACAAATGCTCTCCATCCAACCTCACTGAGCTCGAGCTGTTTTGCAAGGAGGAATGGGAAAAAATGTCAGTCTCTCGATGTGCAAAACTGATAGAGACATACCCCAAGCGACTTACAGCTGTAATCGCAGCAAAAGGTGGCGCTACAAAGTATTAACTTAAGGGGGCTGAATAATTTTGCACGCCCAATATTTCAGTTTCTGATTTGTTAAAAAAGTTTGAAATATCCAATAAATGTCGTTCCACTTCATGATTGTGTCCCACTTGTTGTTGATTCTTCACAAAAAAATAAAGTTTTATATCTTTATGTTTGAAGCCTGAAATGTGGCAAAAGGTTGCAAAGTTCAAGGGGGCCGAAAACTTTCGCAAGGCACTGTATCTTACCCTTATTTGACCTGGTAAGCCGACTGAGGACACATTCTCATTCACAGCAACAACATGGGGAATAGTTACAGGGGAGAGGAGGGTGGGATGAATGAGCCAATTGACTCCCGTAGCATTTTTATTTTTATTTTTTTTAGCACAGATAGATCTACAATCATGGCAAATTGTTGTCTGTGTTTGTTTGTCTGTGTGTGCATATGTGTGTGAGTGGATGAGTATGCATGCACGCAATTATCCAAAATTCCCCATAATATATGCAAATGATGTGTTTGTTTTTATATGCATATATCTCTATCTCCATACGGATTCCCCACATGTTTGTTTGTACAAATTGCAATGAGAGAGGCTTTCTATAATAAGTACATAAAAAATAACGAGTGTTTGTTATGGTGACAGGGGGCTGAGTCGGGAGGTAGAAGGGAAGGGAGGGAGAGAGACCATAGAGCACCATGCTCTGTAGCTCTACTCAGAGACTACAGCAAGGGACTAATCAGATAGTCCCCCAGTCCTGTCACCTGCAAACCCTGCCGTGTGTGAAATCACATTCACCAACCTCAGCCCTCTGGTTCGTTCCAAAAGTGTCAGCCAGCCCCATGGTAAAGAGATGATTACTCCACTCCCAGGGATTGGGGAGGAACAGTCAGAAGAAAAGAGGGAAGGACACACTGTCACCTTCCCCAAACAACCAAGAGAGAGGGAGAAAGATAAAGAGAGGGAGGGCGACAGGGGACGAGAGAGGGGGCGACAGGGATCGAGAGAGGGCGACAGGGAAAGAGAGAGGGCGACAGGGAAAGAGAGAGGGCGACAGGGAAAGAGAGAGGGCGACAGGGAAAGAGAGAGGGCGACAGGGAAAGAGAGAGGGCGACAGGGAAAGAGAGAGGGTGACAAGGAAAGAGAGAGGGTGACAGGGAAAGAGAGGGTGACAGGGAAAGAGTGAAGGTGACAGGGAAAGAGAGGGCGACAGGGAAAGAGAGAGGGCGACAGGGAAAGAGAAGGCGACAGGGAAAGAGAGAAGGCGACAGGGAAAGAGAGAGGGGGCGACAGGGAAAGAGAGGGAGGGCGACAGGGAAAGAGAGAGGGCGACAGGGAAAGAGAGAGGGCGACAGGGAACGAGAGAGGGCGACAGGGAACGAGAGAGGGTGACAGGGAACGAGAGAGGGCGACAGGGAAAGAGAGAGGGCGACAGGGAAAGAGAGAGGGCGACAGGGGGCGACAGGGAAAGAGAGAGGGCGACAGGGAAAGAGAGAGGGCGGCAGGGAAAGAGAGAGGGCGACAGGGAACGAGAGAGGGCGACAGGGAACGAGAGAGGGCGGCAGGGAAAGAGAGAGGGCGGCAGGGAAAGAGAGAGGGCGACAGGGAAAGAGAGAGGGCAACAGGGAAAGAGAGAGGGCGACAGAGAAAGAGAGGGGGCGACAGGGAAAGAGAGGGGGCGACAGGGAAAGAGCGAGGGCGACAGGGAAAAAGAGATGGTGGCAGGGAAAGAGAGAGGGCGACAGGGAAAGAGTAAAACAGAGAAAGAGAGAAACAAGAAGAATCCCATGTTTCTTCTTTAAGGTTGAATGTGGTGTCTCTAATAGAAGGAACCATTTGCACGGGCCATAAAGGACATTCATGCTCATCACTGTTCCCCAGCAGAACTCCATTGACTCTTTGTTTTAATTGTCCATGAACAGGCCCATTGTTCTGCTAGATCACGGTTCGGGAGGAAATGTCCTCCAACTCGTTCATTGTTACAGAGAAGACATTATAGCCCCTTCATTATTTTGTTCTGATATAAAGAATATGTTATTTGAATTTACATAATTCCGTCTCTCTCTCTCTCTCTGCTTGCAGCTCAAAAGCGTGTCGTCCTATAAATATCTTAATTCAACTTTCAACATGAATTCCAATGAGGGAAAATTCATAATCTCTTTACTGTGTTGTGTCTGTAGATATTACTGGTCTCGGGTGTTCGTCCAACCATTGAGTGAACTCCTCAACTGTATTGATACACAGTATTTCCATGTTTGTGTGAAGGGATACATGCGGTACATATATGGTTTCGTTTTGACATAGTTATACATTGATAAATACATCTGACATACAGAAGAAACACAAAACACGTCCTTCTATTTGCTGTGCTTCCAGCAGCCTCCGGTCCATCAGACTTTCTACGGTTGTTTTTCCCTGACGACGAGTGGTGTAAAACATGTAGCTCTTCTTCTTCTGCTTGGTCAGACTAAGGCCTGTAGGACAGCCAGTACTGTAGCAGGGGGCTTGTCAGACAGAGTCGGGTGACTGCTGACAACCCTTACACAAAGGGAAGAAACAACACTGTTGTTGGCTGGGCATGATGTTGGAACAGCACCAATGTCTTTGTGTGGCCGGGTCTTTGTTTCACTGCTTGTTTTAAGTTTCACTAGAGCTCTGATTTTGGCATCGAGACATGACAAATGACAAAATGATGGGTTATGAAAGGAAACGTACTAATACTCTTCGAGGGTTGTTCAAGTTTGTGTAGCCTCGATTTACCACAGGACAAGTCCTGTTTTTCCATTTCAACAACCTCTGGGTTTATTTTAGGTCTGAATTATAATTCCACGTATCCCTGTCTATGTCAGCGGAGGCTGCTGAGGGGAGGACGGCTCATAATAATGGCCGGAACGGAGCAAATGGAATGGCATCAAACACCTGGACACGTTGATCTCTCTGATACCATTCCACTGATTCTGCTCCAGTCTTTACCACCAGCCCGTTCTCCCCAATTAAAGTGCCACCAACCTCCTGTGGTCTATGTGGACTAACTCTGCTGGGTTCTAGTATTATAAAACCCCATAGTCTCCCTACTTTTCTCGCACTGCTTATTTCTTACTATATTAATAATGAAAGGCTTCTGTTAAGAGGGAGCCAGGGTTTGTATCTGTGAGTAGCTGAGAAGATTTCCAAGGTCGCTTAGAAGGATGAACCAACCGTTATTCTCCCACCGTGCGAGCCTCCCTGAACCTGTGGACATTCCTGCCGTCGAGGCCGAGCCGAGAGCTTCAAGTAGTTTCTAAATATGCAATGAGAGCCCGGGACCTCTTGGCACGGCGTGTGTAACCTTTTCATGCAACAGGGATGTAATCTGCATTCTTTGTTGTGTTAAGAAGAGTTAAATGACCACTCGGGACAGACATGGCCTGACCTTTGACCCTGCGGGGGGTTGGAGGGGGGGGGGGTCTAAGTGAGAGGACAGCGAGAGTGAGGCATATTATTCTCCCCGTTATAGACTGGCGGTCCATCAGTATTGCGAGGGCAGGTCAGACTGCACGCTACGCCCAGGCTCTCTCTCTCGCTCTCTGTTCATGATAAGGTCACTTATGTGAGATGATGATGGTGGAGATGAGATGGGCCTGGGTACAGTCGCTGACACAATTTGTCTCCTACCGCCTAAGTCTAGGTCTTCCCTAATAGGCCCAGGCCTCCTCTCTTAAGCATGCAGACAGAGAGAGCGATAAGGGAGAGAGATGGCACACAGTCGCAAGCCAAGGGGACAACACCTAACACCCTCCTGGTGTGGAAAATCTAACAGGGTTATATTCATCCGTTTCTCTCTCTGAAAATGAATTTCAAAATGTTTCTATTATTCATTATTTCTTTCCCGGAAAGCAGTCTGATGATTTTGACTGGGTAGTGAATTTATAAAGAGGTGGAAGTGTTGGTTTGTCACGGGCACTTTCCATTGGCCCCGTCCTCCCTGTCCTTCCACTGCGCCTGCAAAGATGTTCCTGAAAGGGCGCATGTTGTTGTATCTGGCGGTGTGGTGTCAAGGCCTCTGAGAGAGAATAGATCTTTCTCTTTAGAAACAAGCACATCCTCTGGAATTCATCTGTCTTGGTATGGCTTTGTCTCCGAGGTGACACACAAGCAAAGGCTCCTTTTGTGCGGCAGAATGAACGTGGCTAAACGGGTGTAATAAAAAAAACGTAGAGAACTTGCTTGAAGAAAAGCTTCTCCTTTTTGCCGGAGGAGCACATATTGTAGTCGAAGATAACTGTTTAAACACAGACAGTGTCGGGTGAAAGATGAACAGCTTTTCCAGCCGTCCTACATCTTTACTTCAGACAGACTACCTCCAGTGTCAACATCGCCCGTTAGTGGTTTGTATTTTCTTTGTTTTAAGGTGACTCAATCCTTTTGGTTTGTCTCCCGAGACAAATAAGGACAATAAGTGCACGAGCTCAGTGACAAGCCCAGATAGCCTGATGCAGATGTCTCGTTGTTTGAGACTCTTGAGGTGAGAAGTAACATTCAGCCAAGCAGGATCAAAACACTGGCTCTCTCTGGTGGAGAACACCTCATGTTCATTAAAGACTGGACTCATCACAACGGTCAGGCCGATAAGCAACGCGCAGGGTTTTTGCCATCGTTCATTATGCGCCTCAACATGAACACACCGTTCAGTGTGTGTGTGTGTGTGTGTGATTGTGCTTGCTTACATGTGTGTGTGCATCAGTCCCTTTGTTTGAATGCAAGCCAGGCTTATAGTTTTGAAGTGACATCTGAGGTGACATATCCAAGTAAAGGAAGAAAAGCATGTAGTGACATTTTTCTGTTGTTGGCCTCATGACAAATGGTAACCCAACACCCACTGAATTACTGAACTGTGTCTGAGGACTAATTGAGAAAAATGTCCCCAGGGGAATCTTTATCTATTGGTCTTGGAGAGCACTTTGGGGACGGGTTCTTCTGTCTGTCACCTTCCCTTCTTCCCTCCAAACGCCCCTCCTCCACTCCATCCAGTCTCACTGACACTCGTGCCTCTTTTGACGCTATCTCGGAGTGCAGCCATTTCACTTTGCACCTCGCAATTAAAATCAGAGGAGGAGGACACTTACTTTCATGCCCTCGCTCTCTCATTCTCAGCACAACCTGCAGCTAGCATTTCCTCTTTTCTCCATCTCGTTCACATGGAGGAAAAGATGGCTTGTGTTGAGATTTGAGAGTTGACAAGAATGAGAGGTATGGAATGGATTAACACAGGAGATCCCCGCGATGCCTTTCGGCTGGAGTAGATAATATCAGTGTTTAACTTCATTTTCCTATGATACCATGAAGGGGACTTTGTGAACATGTGATTGTCGGCTGATTTGTTTTACAGCGCAACCTGTGAGGAAGGAAGGCCTGTGGTGGGACTCAGCTTTATGGAGTCGATCTTTCTCTTAATTCACTCAGTCCATATAGACTTTCTATCTGTATGTCCAGACGGCCTAGTTTCAGTTCTAGACATCTCAGAAGTCTTGTCCACCAGCTCAGGAATCATGCAGGGTTTGGTCTGTGTGTGTGTGTGTGTGTGTGTGTGAAGTCAGGAAAAGCCTTTGATCTTTGTGGCGTTACTATACCGACCTCTGCAGGAGCCCGAGCGACTTTGCGTGGGTCTGCGTCTGACACACAAACTTTTGGCTTTTTAAAGTGAAGTTAGCTCGGTGCCGTTAATGTTATGACGGCTGGTCCAGCTTGTGTAACGCTACAAGGCTGATATATGGAATGACCGTTTCGTCTGGAGAGTATAGGAGGCCGGCCAGCTGACACATCAACACAGCTCAGAGATCAGGACACACACACACACACACACACACACACACACACACACACACACACACACACACACACACACACACACACACACACACCCTGAGAGAAAACATAATCAGACACAGAGATCAGAGATCACAGCTAAGTAAACAACCCACTTGATTAGTATTTCATTACTGTTCAATTTTTTATTTGGGCTCAAATTGGATATCCGAGGTTGCCATTTTGGCCCGACCGGGGCTTCTTCCTCTCCTGATATTAAACATGGATTATGGATGGCTGAGCTCTTGTCTGCTAGACACCTCAGGAAATAAATAAAAACCCTGTCTGTTCCCTGCTCACTGGCCATTGATTTCTAAGCTACTTATGGGTTGTTTGTATGTACGGACACACAGGAGTGTAAGCTTGTTAAATGTGAAGTGTATCACCTGTCACATTAGGGCCTGTCTCATCTTTCTCCGGGGCTTATCTGCACGTTGAACAGGTTTATTCCACCCAGCCGCGTAGCTGCTTGGATCGGCCTGTTCATAGATCAGATTAAGCTGTTGCCTCGGCGTCCTGACAAGGTGCGGCTAACAAGATCACACGTCGGCGCTGTTATGATTTGAACCCAGCGGCTGACACTTACGACGGGCAAAATTGGGTGATCATCCACCGCTCTTTTAAAGACTCATCATTTATTTGTGTGTTTCCCCTGTGCATTTCTATGTAGATCTGTGTAAGAAATGCAGTTGATTTGGGATTTGAGTGTTGTTATGGAGTGAGAGAGAGAGAGAGCGAGAGATTGTGTGTGTGTGTGTGTGTGTGTGTGTGTGTGTGTGTGTGTGTGTGTGTGTGTGTGTGTGTGTGTGTGTGTGTGTGTGTGTGTGTGTGTGTGTGTGTGTGTGTGTGTGTGTGTGTGTGTGTGTGTGTGTAATTTTGTCGATAATTAAACCCGTCACGTTTGTTATAGGATTCTTCCCCTTCTCTCCAAAAGTGTTTTTGTTATCTCGTTAAGAGACTACTCTGCTCTACTTGGCCTAGCCTTGTGAGTCTCTGGGATCACCCAGTAGATTACCGCATGGTAAAATAGAGAGCAGTCCGGTTTATTATGCCAAGAAAACTTCTCCGGCCTCTTCTCGTCCACCCAAATATGTCATAAATAATGATCAGTGTGCGCTCTGGGGCATGGATATGCTTGTTTAGTTTCAAACGGACCCAATCAATAGGAGCTTGTCATCAAAAATGGATGAGAACACTAGCTTGTGTTTATTTATTTATTTATTTATTCTGTCTATTTATTTATTTCATTTGGACTCGTCTCTTTTCTATTTCTTAAGTCGTCTTTACCATATGTGTGGACGGATCATGGATGTGGGCCTGTGTGGGTTGTCCGTCGAGGGACTGTGAGATTATGGATCGAGGACAGCGGTCATGACTGAAATGTATTGACAGTTTTTAGAGGGGATTTGGTGCTCCTGTCCAAAGAAAACAGACGGACATGATGATGGACATTTTCAACATTCCTGCTCCAGCTCATTTCTACTACACATTTATCCATGTCCATCATCGTGATAAACGATGATTAGCAACACAGTCCACCGTAGTTACCTACACCGTTTGTTAATTCAACAGACAAATAGTCATTTCTTCCAATTAACCTCTGTGGGTTAATCTAAATGTTTTGTAGATTCATCTGATTTTCCTATACATTTTCCTCTGGTGAATTGTGTCTAATTATGTGAGAATCTACAGTTTTCCATACCCGCCTGGCACGAGTGTTGATGTCTTTCTCTGAGTGTGTTTCTCAGATTGTGACAACAATGTGTTGTGGTTGTGTGCGACGAGGACGGTTCAACTGCAATCCAATTATGCCTTCAGAGGAAAGTGTGTGAACCCTCATATCTAATTATACCTGTTTCCTATGGGATAGAATTACAGGACTTCCTGGAACATGATAGTGTGGTAAACAAACTCACATAAAGCTTCACACAACCCTTAGGTGTGTAGGCTACAGTCACTATCATGAGAATCATTCAGTCGAATAAACAAAGGAATCCCACCAACTTTTAGAAGATAAAACCATTTGATATAACAATCCCTCTCCTTTTCTCTCTCCTCTCCGCTCCCTCTCTCTCTCTCTCTGTCTCTCTCTCTCTTTCCGTCCCTCTCTGAAGAAGACGTACAAAGGGAGTTTGAAAGGTAAGCTAGCTTCACATGTCACCTATAAGCAGACCCGTCCTTTCCTACTGCCCATCACAACAGTCGTGACTCTTCTATTTCCCCTCACCACACTGTGTACATCTACAGGACACTACTCCTGCCTCTCTCCCTTCCCTATCTGACAAAAGATGCACGTCCTCTCCCTCCTCTCCATGTCAGGTGCGTTTACCATGGCTTTGAACGCCATGCCTCCATGTTTTATGGATCGTTCTGTTGGTTGATGCTGGATTCTTCCACAATGCCTTACCATGGGCCTCATGCATTAGAAATGTACATTGTATGGAAGTCGAATGGAGGAGGATGAAAGGAGGACGAGGGACGCTTGTTTCTTTCTATTTCGGTGGGAGAGCGGAGGAGAAGGCTCGTTGCTTAGCATTTCAGTATTAATTCATGTTTCCTCTGTTTTTCTTTGGGGAAAATAAAAGAAAATGTGGCATTCATAGTGAGTGTAGCTTTAGCTTGAAATTGTTTGAAGATAGATGGTTTGGCCAGGAATAGGTTGGCTTGATTCCCCCTATGTGGACACAGTTCAGTAGCAAGGAAAACTGGTCATATTTAAAAGAGGATAGTACTATGGACAATGGACAATCCTCGGTAACGGAATTACACTTAGACTCCGATTTTTCACTTTGAAAATGTATGCCAAACAAAAAAAAACTTTTATTTCAAAGTTCCACAAACCGTACTGCTCTATGCACAGACCGCTGAACATTTGACAAAAACACTTTTACAGGAAAAACTGTGCAGATGCCAAGTTTGGTAACAGAATTCAGGTAAAATCTCCATCAGTTTTTGTCTGTTACCAAAATCAGTATCTGCGGTTATTCCTGTAAATGGTTTTGTAAAATGTTCAATGGAAATTGTTAAAGTAGTCATTGTGCACAGTTCTGTGGTTGGTTAAACTTTGAAATCAATTATTTTTGTTTGGTATACATTTTAAAGTGAAAACTCTTGAGTCTCAGCGTAATTCCATTACCATGGAATTGCCCCTAACTGTGCAGGAAACTAAGGGGATTGGTTGAATCTGTCTGCTCGCCACAGCCCTTTAGTGTAAACTGAATGCCCTAGATTTGAATGTCTGAATGGAATGCTTTTGATTGGTTAGAGTAGATAGATACTGTTAGATAGTGCTCTGAATCAATTCTTACCTGTATGGTTATAAAAATATAGTAGTAGGTCTACTGCATGTTTTTTGCGAGTTAAAGTAAAGCCCAGCCTGTGCCCGTCATAGGTGACATACCATTGATTAAAACATATTTCTGTTCCCTTCAAAGGGTGATATGTTGCGAAGAAACGTAAAAGTAGCAGAAAAAAAACCAGGAAGACGTGTCAGGACCTGAATTAACGCTCCATATTTTAGACCCATCGCCAACAGTCAGAAGGATCTCGCATGGTGTCAGACACCCACGACCCTTCCAACCGTTTTATTAACACGTTCCTTTTCTCGCAGGTGTTGTTCTCCGTCGCTTCGATTCAAGGAGCAATCAAGTCTATTGTTACAGCAAGAGATTTTAAACCTACTCCCTCTGGGCCTAGATCATTTAGTGGAGACAATAATCAAATGGATGTAAGATTTAATTCCCCCCCACCCCAAAAAAAAATGGATGAAGAGAAGATAAATAAATAGAAGTAAAACATTTGTTTGATTATTTTTTAATCTAAAACATATTTTGGCATTTTGGTCCTCATCAGGTTGCTTCCAAAGAATTCCTCCCAAATCTCCATCGAACTTTTAGTTTGACATTTTCTTTTGCCATGTCCGCTCCTGCCTATTTGTCTAAGGGGTGTTGTTGGGGCCATTTGTAAAAAGGGACGTCAGAGCCAAACAGATGTTAACGGTTATAACTGACAATTACAAACAGAGGAATCTCAGGAAAAACTGCACATTTTGTTTATTTAAACAAAACCATTACATGACTTGCCCTCTCATTGGCTCAAGAGCAGATTTATTTTCACCCGAACAGTTATGCTGATACTCACATTTCTTTCTCAACCCAGTCCACTGAGTGCAATAATCTGGGTTCCTGTAGACTAAACATAAAATTAAAAAAGCAATCTGTGCGATACAATATGTTTTATAGAAATCTCAAAACTGCACATCAGCAACTTTACGGAGATACAAGTGGGTACCTTCCTCCGCCAGTCTGGGAAAAAAAGGGGGATAAGATGAATACCTTTTATGTTTTGCATAAAACATTAAAGTACTTGATGAACGAGCATGCAGACCAGAAGGTAATTATTTGATTGATTCAGGAGTGAGACAGAATCCCACCACCCAGGGGATTTAACTTTAACTTTAGCTTTAAGAATAAGAAAAGGTTCCTGTGATTTCTCCCCTTCTCCCCCTCCTATCCTCCGTCCTGTACAATGACCGGGGGATGAGCCCCAGGTATGGGTGGTCTCATCACGTGTATCAATAAGGAGCTTACCGGCACTACTGGAAATGGGAGGGGATACAATACCGTCGCAATTTGATTTTAAGCCCCGCGGGTCAATCCTCTGAACCCTTTCTCAGGCATTTTCTTTTATCGTTCTTTCATTTCCCCCCCAATTCTCCATACTGTAACTTTGACTTGACTTCAATATTGACGGGTTTTTTTTTATATGGTGAAGGACTGTCTTTCAGGACAGTTTCTGGTTTAATCGCTGTATATATATGCAGAGGCCACTGGTTAAAGCTTGGGATGCTGAAAGTGTCTTTCTGGACTCGAGTTGCATCTCGAATGACACTTCATTCCCCTCTATAGTGCACTACCTTGGACCAGAGCCCTATGTGGAACGCCTATGTGGCTCTAGTAGTGAAAAGAAGTGTACTGTTGGAGGAAATGGCTGTGTGTCATTTTAGACGCCGCTTGTTAATAGACTATTTCCAGGGTGACTCTATACCAAGCCACAGCGTGTGTCTCTGTGTCCGTGTTGTTTGATTCATCCCATGTCCCTGTCAACAAGATGGCCCCTCAGAGAGGCTTCCCGTGACAAGACACCCCGCTGCGTTTAGCCGGCTCTTCTGTGTTGAAGGTGAGGCGCAGCGGACAACCAATTGGCTCCTGCAGGTCACCCTCTCCAAATGCTAAGGTTCGCATTTAATTGTGGCGCGAGGTGAGGAGAGGCAGCGGAGTTATAGACAAAATAGCGATGCACATGTCACCGTACCGGGTTGTGAATAGTTCACTTAATACCACTGTATACACAGCGGGACAGAGACCGGGCCACCTTTGCTCCGCGTCACGGATTTCTCTGAATAAGATTCTGACATAAATTCTGCGCATATAAAATGAGTAAATGCCACTGTGGCCGTAGTTAAATATCACATAAACCCCAGGGGGAAACCCTTGGGAGTTACTTTGGCCTATTTTGCAACAACAACAAAAAAAGAAGTGAGAGAGAGTGAGGAAATAGCTGTGTCTAGTCAAAAGGAGGTGGGTACGAGTCGTGCCGGTCGGAGACAGAAGGTTGTTTTATATATGACGCCATCAAGAGCTCGAAACCTCGCCTCCCCACCCCGTGGCTCATATTGAAACCATCAAATAAAAGTGCAGTTAAGAAACCTTTTATTCTGTCCCTCATTTGGCTCGTTAGGGGTTAAGTGTCTTCTAATCTCTCCCCTGACAAAGTTGCTTTGAAGTGAGGAAAGGGGGCGGGGTGAGGCCAGAGGTTGTTCACAC
The DNA here is from genome assembly GCF_013265735.2 of Oncorhynchus mykiss. NCBI lineage: Eukaryota > Metazoa > Chordata > Actinopteri > Salmoniformes > Salmonidae > Oncorhynchus > Oncorhynchus mykiss. The sequence continues at coordinate 50,072,348 of NC_048579.1, forward strand.
AAGCCATTTTGTAAATTAGCTGCAGCTAAAAGCCTTCTCTGGCACAGGCAGGGCAACCCTGCTCAATGTGAACTGTCACTTTGAACTCACAGAGAGTGCAGCCAGCTCCAGACTAGGATGTGGATACTGGATAGAATATGGTGGTGGGAGACTGGGAGTTATTTTTAGGGGGAAACCTTGAATCCTTCTTGATCCTCTCACATTAAATCCCCATCTCCTATCCTCCGCTGGATCCCGAGGGCTCTTCTCCCACCCCCTCCCGTTCCCTCCACCTTCCTCTCCCCTGTCCTTCTCTCCTCCTCTCCCTGCCAGCCTGTTGATACGCCAGGCCTGGCATCATGCCAACGGGGGGGGGGGGGGGGGGGGGCAGTAGGAGTGTAAAAACCCCTCCTCATTAATTTACCAACAGATTGCCGTTAGCTCTTCTCTCACAGTTCCGCCCACGCTGACGAGGGGTGTTTACAACAGTTTAGCGGCGAACTGTCACCGATTAAAGCCTTAGCGTAACACAATGTCACGGAGCGGAGACGAGCCTTGTTTGTCTCTCGGCGTTGGCTGGGATTCCCCTTAATAGGCTATCCTGGGCCCCTGCCAACACGGTATGTCTGTGAGCCAAGCAGCAACAGGTCTGACACCCACCAGCAGACAGCAGAGGGCCCAGCAGCACAGCACAGTGTGTGGATTGGTTTGGATGGCGCTGCTTACCTGACACAACACAAGCCCACAATGTGGTTGTGATTTCCAGTGTAAATGTTATTGTACTTGCATGCCTTCCACGCCATGTGTTTTTGTGTCTTTATGGAGGAACATTTGCTGGAAGGGGAAGGGGGAGAGATTCTTTCTCCGAACGGATCATGTTAAATTACTCAAAACCATTTAACGTCCTACACACAAAATGGCATTTTGAAAGCATATGGAACTCTTTATTTAATGCTTTCCTTGTTGATATACAGAATATATATCATATGGTAATGGCTAGCAGCTGCCGAATGGATGAAGCTCAGCAGTGTTATATGTTTTGGTCGCTTGGCCTGAGTGATTATGGAGATGCTTAAGAAGTACCTCATGTACCAGTTCCAACCGTTTCCATGTTGAGACCTTTGATTGGATTTTGTGACCGGCTTGCTCCATTCCCGTTTTGGAGTAATAAACGCTCCAGTGAAGAAGAAGAAGAAGAAGAAGAAGAAGAAGAAGAAGAAGAAGCATATCAAGTGTCTAGTCAGTAGTGAGTACGAGGCAGGCAGTGTATCATTGGAAAGCACCAGACTTGGCTGAAGATTAACTTTCAACTTGGCTTCTGGTGGAGGCATTCAAAAGGTTCAACTGTTATATTGTTTAAAACTGTTTTTTTCTTCTTCTCCCAGGTGGAAAGTGATGGTGATAAGAGTTTTGGGAGGAAATCAAACCTTTTATTGAATAAATAAAAGGAAGAAATTTTAAATAACATAATAAAAGCAGCCAGTCTGACCCTAGAGAGACCTTGACTTATTTTTTTATCTGTGTATGCTACAGTATTTGGCCCCTATTCACTTTTACCATGATCACACTGGCTACATGAACTGTCGAGGTCCCTACAGCTAACTCACCATAGCATGTTTATGCCTGTCATCAAATTGACTTGATATAGTATAGCAAAGGGAATGGTGATTTTTAAAAGCCCCCAGGCCTTAATTATACATACCGAGTGTGACGGAAACAAATCCAAACAATAATCTCATGTGTATGAATCCACTACTGGGATATAACGCACACGTACTGACAGAGTCAGTAACATGGTAACTGATTTATACAGTACACGTCGGTCTCCAACAACAAATCCATGTTGACTGTTACACGTTCAGGATCCTCTGACAGCTCCCTTCCATCTCGCTCACATCACCTCTAAAAGGGTGGGAAGTCGGAGAGACGGACGTGAGCGGGAGAAAGATGCGTCCCTCAATCACGTTTTGACAAATCACTTTCGAAAGGAACACAAGCTGTGCTGAGAGGCACTTTGATGCAGGAGACGGAACTGAAAACAGGAGAGAAGAAGAACTGAGAGGGGTGTAAATCTTATACATCTCGGCGGCGAGGACACCTCAAAGTGATATACTGCTGGTATTACCGCCAAAATCTAGGCAAACAATGACAAAGTGCATTATAAGGCCAAATGACTGGCTTTCTAACAGTCGCTCAATTTGTCGGGCTCAATAAAGCCATTGGCGCTCACAGTCTGGGCTCACCGCCCAATCCGTGCCTAGAGGAAAGACGATTGGGCGTAATTTCTGACAGCTGTTGGAGTTCCACATGAATCAGAGTTCACTTCAGCCAGTCACGCTGAGTTTTAGCAACATCTATATGTATAGGACCTGGCTTTTGAAGGCATATGTCATTTATATGTATACAACGTGGTTCTATGCTTAAAAAGGCGTATGAGTGGTGTCGGCGTGGGGTAATGAGAACCCATCTGGGGGTGTTTTGGGGTCCCCGGGCCCCACATGTACCGAGGGGGAGGGGGGCAGGGGGTGTAAGGGGGCAGGTGGGGGGTTGTGTGGTGAGGGAAGGGAAGGGACACCCAACACCTCTGGGAGTGGGGGGGGGGGGGGGGGGGGGGGGGGGGTGCGTTGGGGCGGCAGGGTGTGTGTGTGGGGGGGGGGGGGGGGGGGTGGGGGGGCGGTGAGAGAGTGTCTGAGTGTAGGAGGGGTATGGTAATAGGGTTTTATCATCTGTGAAGGGGGGGTTAGGGGATGGGGGTGTGGGAAACAAAACGCTCCTCCTCTAGCCACCACTAAGCCTACCATCCAGCTCATAGTGGTTAAGAGGAGCCCTGTCCTTGTCAGTGATTATCAAACTATTAGTGCTCTCTGTTTGTTTGATTTCCTCCATCGATAAAGATCATCTCTGACCAAACAAGGTTATTGACGAAACACTGCAACAGACTGAAGCTTGGATAAACAGACTAGCACACAGGACAGGCTTGTTGTGTTGAGATAGGACCCTGTCCTAGCACCACCATTACAGCAATGTCTTAGAGTCTCTCTGCTGGTTCCTCACACAGCCTGACATGTGCAGTATGTTTTCATATGACAGGCTTCTAGAAGAATTAACGTTGACAGACACATGCAAAGTCTGTGATGGCGTACGCTATTGTGAGTTGCCGTTGTCTTTCGAAATAAAATATTTATCCTATTGATTTCTTTTGATTAAAACCTCTAAGCACACTATTCTCCCGTCGCGGTGGAGACAGTCACGCTCTTTCTCTTTGAGAGAAATATATGTCAGATTCACATTATTAATATTTCAAAGCTGGATAATACATTTATAACAGGGGTTTGTTATGCAAAAGGAAGTGTTTTCACAGGGCTGTGTTCTGTGACAGAACAACAACGGCGTGCCGAGGCCTCTCTTGATGTTCTCGTTGCTCGTGTTTGTTTGTCGTTGAGCAGCGGGGGAAGCGACGGCGAGGGGAACGTGTTAAATAACACAGGAAATGACACGGCAACTCTCTTCTTTTCCCCATCTGGCGAGAGAGACAGAGAGCAGATTTGAAGATCTATTATTTACGGCAACATCTTGTTAGCTAAAGAGTAAGCAGTTTGTTTACTAAACACGTGGATGAAAGCATCCCGATTGCATAATGCATGAACCCAGTGTTTGTTCACGTAAGACAAGCATTGTAAAATGTTGTGGTGCCAGGTTTATCCCTACACATTAAAAATACACCAGTGTAACACAGCAACGCTCCCCGCATTGTTATCATTTATTCAGCCCAACCCACATTAATATTGCAGATTTCACATCGGCGTGCCAACCAATCTCTGTGTGTCTGTTCCTCATGCCAGAGAGTTTGCAAACACCAATCCCTCCTTTCTCTCTCTCTATCCCCCCCTAAAAAAAATAATCCTTGTTTTAATCACTCGGTTTGCAGTCTCTCTGTACCTCAGCTCAGGTGAGAGATTCTCTCTCTGACACCCTTCAGGGCATCTTAGGCACCATTTAATCCAAATGCCAAATTGGAAAGGCACGCAAATACTGACGGGCGGGTTAAGGCTCTGCTTGTTTGGTCTGGCAACTGGCGGCTGTGCGTAGATGTACTGTAGATGTGTGTGTGTGGAGCTTGTGTAGTAGTGGAACGGTCCTAGATGTGTGTATGGAGTGTGTGGTAGCACAGCGTGGTGCGTCTCTAATTGGAGAGCGGGGAGCGGCCGGAGTGTGCCGTGTGTCAGTCAGTGTTTAGGATGCCCCGGGGCTCGCCAGGCACTCCTGTGGGTATCAAAGTGTTCTAATTAAATGTGGGGTTCGCCACGTGGCCCTCCACATCACAGGCCCAGAGAGGGTCCGGTGTCCTCTGGTGTCTTTGAGAATCCATGCTAGTCCACACTAATTAGCTGTTGTCCAATTGACTTCCCGTATTCGCATACTGCAACGAATGCCTTCCCACCGCCTCCCGCCCACCCCCTCTATGCAACCTCCTCCCATCGTATTTAAAAAAGAAAATGTGCCCCTTCCGCCCATCCCTGTCTTTGGCTGGTGAGCCTAATTAATCTTATGGAAATCTCCTCCAGCCAGATCCCCAGCAAGGTTGGTCTGCGATGTTTATAATTTGAATTGTGATGATAAAAGTGAAGGCTCAATGGTGAAGAAACAGTGTCATTTCCCCAACACTCGGGAGAAACAGTGGCAAGGGCTATCAATCTTTCCCACGTGCCCGGAAAACTGATATCCCCGAAAATTAACTTCAATTAATAAGAGAAATTCCCCCGACGCGGCCATGGTGTCGAGCCGGGCTTTGAAGGAGGACCTTCAAACACATCTGTCTGCTTTCTTTTATAAGCCGTCTGGGGAGTTATTTTATTCTTTTCATTATCATCAGCAGCATTTAAAGATTTTTTTTTGCTCTGGCCATTTAAATAAACCGGCGTCAACACAAAAATCTATTATATTCCCTCTGGCAAAAAATGCAAAAACAAAATGGCAGTTCATAACGATGCTTAAAATTCTGTATGCATTCTTAAACTACCCTCGCCACCAAGACCTTGTTGATTTCCAGAACTTGCATCATAGATTCCTCTTCATATTATACACAGGATGTGTCTCTATATACCAGGCCTTTGTCGTAACCATTCAGCCCTCAGAACTGACCATAACCCCCTCAATGTGTCCTTAGAAACCCTTTAGACACTGTTCATATCACCCGTTCGCCAGCGTCGGAGTGGCACAGACACACAGCACTTAGCCTGTCACACAGACAGCACCATCCCACAATAAAAACAATCATTTTCTCTCCAGCCCCTCCAGGCCTGAGATGGCAGCAGCAGTCACGTCTGGCCAAGCTGCTTATTGGTTTGTGGATGTTCCGCCGCTCGCTGTCAGAATAAAGAGGACAACATGGAGTCTGTTTGAGAACATCATTTCAGTGTGTGTATCTTTGCCTCAAGCACTACTGGCTGGCTGCGGTGTTCGAGGATACGTCCTAAATGGCACCCTATTCCCTGTATAGTGCACTACTTTTGACCGGGGCCCGTAGGGTACCCTATAGGGCTCTGGCCAACAGCAGTGCACCATGTAGGGAATAGGGATCCATTTGGGATTCAGCCTGAGTCCTGACCCGCTCAATAATAACTCTGTCTGTTGCCCTGGCAGAGCAGTGCACTATGGGTAGTGTGGTAGCAGGCGGCAGGCGTCTGGTTAGCAGCAGAAGATCCCCCCCCCCCCTCCCCTGCTGCCTCCTGTTGAACGCTAAAGAGATCCATGTCAACAACAAGCAATAAAGAAGCCAAGGCTGGTGAAGGAAGGAGGCGGAGGAGGGAAGAAAACACACACTACACACAGACGCAAATAAAATATAGATAGAGGTGAGCTTTGAAGGGTCTATTACACAGGGGGGTGGGTGTGCTGTGAGGGAGCGATATTGCTGGGAACAGTGTCACAACTCCACGCCACTGGAGAGGGTCTGAAGGGTTGCCAGCTGCTGTTTACAAGGCTACAAGCCCCACAGCACAGTGTTCACATGCGTTTGATACTGGTCTGCTGATGCTTGATAGGGACAAAATCCACCTCCAAATGAAAACTAAACCACCAGGCTTTCTCTGAGACAGAATGGATGAACACAGTTCAACAGAGTTCAGTAGAGAGAGAGACAGAGATGCTGAGTCAGGTTGTTTGGATGGCAGATTCACACAACTGGTACAGTAGAGAGGTTTGTTGTCAGTACATGGTTACTGTACTAGGCTGTCTGTGTAGCACACCAGGGCCCGTATCCACAAAGCCTCTCAGAGTAGGTGCTGGGCTTGTATCCACAAAGCCTCTCAGAGTAGGAGTGCTTATTTAGGATCTGTCCATATAATATTATTCATTATGATCTAGAGATCCTAGAACAGCACTCCTGCTCTGAGATGCTTTGTGAATACAGGTCTTGCTGGGTCAACAGCTGTTCTGCGCTCTTAGATCGACTTACCATGGCTCTTCAAAGTGTCGTTTCTCACTGTAAATAGGACTTCGATGAGTAGTTGAATTGATCAGCTTTCTACTTCCTGGTTTTAAAAAAGCATATTGTTTGGATTTATAGCTTCAGAGAATCTGTTATGGGATATGTGGACGTACAGTAGGTAGAGCATCCACCACGGCCTGTCTACTGTAGCAGCCACTTCACTTCGAGAAAACAACACAATCACGTCTTAATTAAAGTTAGCAGTGTGTGTGGGTGTAAATGTCAAAACCCATCGCTCACCTGCTGCTCAGAGAGGATTTGAGGGGCTCTCTCTCCTCTCTTTCTTCCTCTCCCTCTCGCTCCCCCCTCTCTCCTTCTCTCTCCCTCTTCCCCTCTTCTCTCTCCTGTTCAACCCCTTCTCCCTTTCTCTCCCCATCCCTCCCCTCTCTGCCCTTGCCTCTCTCTTGAGGCGTTTCCTTACTCTCCTCCTCTCTCTACCCTGCCTGAGGCTGTTGGCCTCTATTGGGATGGTTTAGATGCAATAGTGGGGCCTCCATTTATTGACCAGTGTTAATGTCTCAATGATCTCCCACTCATGTTATTGGTAGAAGGGGGGGGGGGGGGGTTGCCGGGTGGGCTGCATACTGAGTAGTGGGCTGGCACCGGCCTCAACGAAGCGTGTGATTACTACGGCGGCCCACCGTGTGTGTCCCCCCCCCATTTTTCAAATGCTTGTTAATTAGCAGCACTGTTAATTAAAGGCCCCACATCCTGGCCTTTACATTCATCTAGACAACGAACGAACAGGGTCCATTCACTCAAAGTCCATGTGTGTTGCAAGTCAATGTGACTCTCTTTCAATCTCTCTCTCTCTCTCTCTCTATCACAGACAGAAGTCTCTCTCTCTCTCTCTCTCTCTTATTAGTACATGTTCTAACTTGTTAAGGCTTTTGATATGAAAATTGAACTGTGCAGTTGAAATCATATTCTTAATCACTGTAATTCTAATCTGTTCTGATGAATAAAGAAAATGATTGTTTAACATGCCATTACAATTAAGAAAGAGGCATATAAATACAGTGCCTTGCGAAAGTATTCGGCCCCCTTGAACTTTGCGACCTTTTGCCACATTTCAGGCTTCAAACATAAAGATATAAAACTGTATTTTTTTGTGAAGAATCAACAACAAGTGGGACACAATCATGAAGTGGAACGACATTTATTGGATATTTTAAACTTTTTTAACAAATCAAAAACTGAAAAATTGGGCGTGCAAAATTATTCAGCCCCCTTAAGTTAATACTTTGTAGCGCCACCTTTTGCTGTGATTACAGCTGTAAGTCGCTTGGGGTATGTCTCTATCAGTTTTGCACATCGAGAGACTGACATTTTTTCCCATTCCTCCTTGCAAAACAGCTCGAGCTCAGTGAGGTTGGATGGAGAGCATTTGTGAACAGCAGTTTTCAGTTCTTTCCACAGATTCTCGATTGGATTCAGGTCTGGACTTTGACTTGGCCATTCTAACACCTGGATATGTTTATTTTTGAACCATTCCATTGTAGATTTTGCTTTATGTTTTGGATCATTGTCTTGTTGGAAGACAAATCTCCGTCCCAGTCTCAGGTCTTTTGCAGACTACCTCAGGTTTTCTTCCAGAATGGTCCTGTATTTGGCTCCATCCATCTTCCCATCAATTTTAACCATCTTCCCTGTCCCTGCTGAAGAAAAGCAGGCCCAAACCATGATGCTGCCACCACCATGTTTGACAGTGGGGATGGTGTGTTCAGCTGTGTTGCTTTTACGCCAAAAATAACGTTTTGCATTGTTGCCAAAAAGTTCAATTTTGGTTTCATCTGACCAGAGCACCTTCTTCCACATGTTTGGTGTGTCTCCCAGGTGGCTTGTGGCAAACTTTAAATGACACTTTTTATGGATATCTTTAAGAAATGGCTTTCTTCTTGCCACTCTTCCATAAAGGCCAGATTTGTGCAATATACGACTGATTGTTGTCCTATGGACAGAGTCTCCCACCTCAGCTGTAGATCTCTGCAGTTCATCCAGAGTGATCATGGGCCTCTTGGCTGCATCTCTGATCAGTCTTCTCCTTGTATGAGCTGAAAGTTTAGAGGGACGGCCAGGTCTTGGTAGATTTGCAGTGGTCTGATACTCCTTCCATTTCAATATTATCGCTTGCACAGTGCTCCTTGGGATGTTTAAAGCTTGGGAAATATTTTTGTATCCAAATCCGGCTTTAAACTTCTTCACAACAGTATCTCGGACCTGCCTGGTGTGTTCCTTGTTCTTCATGATGCTCTCTGCGCTTTTGACGGACCTCTGAGACTATCACAGTGCAGGTGCATTTATACAGAGACTTGATTACACACAGGTGGATTGTATTTATCATCATTAGTCATTTAGGTCAACATTGGATCATTCAGAGATCCTCACTGAACTTCTGGAGAGAGTTTGCTGCACTGAAAGTAAAGGGGCTGAATAATTTTGCACGCCCAATTTTTCAGTTTTTGATTTGTTCAAAAAGTTTGAAATATCCAATAAATGTCGTTCCACTTCATGATTGTGTCCCACTTGTTGTTGATTCTTCACAAAAAAATACAGTTTTATATCTTAATGTTTGAAGCCTGAAATGTGGCAAAAGGTCGCAAAGTTCAAGGGGGCCGAATACTTTCGCAAGGCACTGTATATATATATATATATATATATATATATATATATATATATATATATATATACATACATATATACATATACATATATACACACATATATATATATATATATATATATATATATATATATATATATATATATATATATATATATATACACACACACATATATAGATACACACACATATGGTATACACTGAAGAGATGAGTATTCAGCAAAGACTTAAAGGTTGAGACCGAGTTTGCGTCTCTCACATGGGTAGGCAGACCATTCCATAAAACCGGAGCTCTATAGGAGAAAGCCCTGCCTCTAGCTGTTTGCTTAGAAATTCTAGGGACAATTAGGAGGCCTGCGTCTTGTGACCGTAGCGTACGTGTAGGTATGTACGGCAGGACCAAATCAGAGCGATAGGTAGGAGCAAGCCCATATAATGCTTTGTAGGTTAGCAGTAAAACCTTGAAATCAGCCCTTGCCTTGACAGGAAGCCAGTGTAGGGAGGCTAGCACTGGAGTAATATGATCACATTTTTTGGTTCTAGTCAGGATTCTAGCAGCCGTATTTAGCACTAACTGAAGTTTATTTAGTGCTTTATCCTGATCTACTGTACCACGATGGCTAGAAGAAGAGGTCTCAGTGACTTTGGAAGAGGGGTCTTAATCACCAGATCTCAACTCAATAGAACACTTATGGGAGGTTCTGGAGCAAGTCCTGAGACAGTGTTTTCCACCAACATCAGCAAAACACCAAATGGTGGAAGAATTGTCTCATACCTCCAATACGGTTCCAGACACTTGTAAAATGTATGCCAAGGTGCACTGAAGCTATTCCGGTTGCTCCTGGTGGCACAACGCCCTATTAAGGCACTTTATGTTGCCATTTCCTTTAGTTGGCAGTTACCTGTTCAGAAAGGGCTTAGAAAGGGGCATAAGTACATGTATATGTGAGAATTAAATGTCCAATGCAGCTGTTTTTTTTAAAATATGAATTAATTTCTGGTTAACCAATTAAGTACCTTACTGTGATTTGTTTTCAATTAAAATGGAAAAAATAAAAATAAAAATGGCTTCTTAGAAAATAGCAATTTCTCAAGCAACAATTTTGCTAGTACTGTCTGTGAGGGGTCTGAATAAGAAGGAGATGTTTGAAACTCTCTCCCTTATTGGTCCCGAGTGGCGCAGAGGTCTAAGGCACTGCATCTCAGTGCTAGAGACATCACTACAGACACCTTGGTTCAAATCCAGGCTGTATCACAACCAGCTGTGATTGGGAGGCCCATAGGGCGGGGCACAATTGGACCAGCGTCATCGGGTTTGGCTAGTGTCGGCTGTCATGGAAAATAAGAATTTGTTCTTAACTGACTTGCCAACTTAAATAAAGGTTAGAGTTGGTCTATTAACTAATTACCACCTGGTGAGGTCACCAGGAAAGCCAAAACTTCATCCCACCACAACAGGCTTCATTCCACACTAAAAGGGCATTTTCACAATTTCACAGTATTATTCCAACCTTAGTGTGGAAATAGTGTATACATAAAACACAGGAAAATAACATTTTTGACTACACTGATCAAAGAAACAGGAACGATACATTTTAGTTTGAAACGATCTGATGCAATTTGGTTTGATTAGAGGGATGAATCGATGCAATTCGGTTAGACACAATTTGATGCACTAACATTTGTTGCATGAACATACATGTTCCATTCTAAATTCCAATCTGCTAATGATGGAGCTCATGAGCTGGACCTCTCTGACTGAGCTGACTGGTGAGTGAGAATTATGTATTTTCTCCCACCACTTTTGATCTGAAATCACCATCACCCACTTAAGTGTTTGAGCTAGTAAAGGCTTCTAAACAGCTTGTTCCCCCAAGCCATAAGACTCCTGAACATCTAATCAAATGGCTACTCTAGACTATTTGCATTGCCCCCCCCCCCCCCCTCTTTTTTTTTACGCTGCTGCTACTCTCTGTCATTATCTATGCATAGTCATTTTAATAACTCTACCTATATGTACAAACTACCTAGATTAACCGGTGCCCCCACACATAGACTCTGTTCCGGTACCCCCTGTATATAGCTTCGGTATTGTTATTTTACTGCTGCTCTTTAATTATTTGTTACTATTTTTTTTGTGTATTTTCTTGAAACCGCATTGTTGGTTAAGGGCTTGTAAGTAAGCATTTCACTGTAAGGTGAATTCGGTTGTATTCGGAGCATGTGACAAATCCAATTTGATTTGATTTGGTAATGTATCAATATCTACCATAAAAAATGTGCCATGCCATGACACCCAATTAATATATAGCAAAACTTCAGATTTCGCCCCATCTCAAAATGGAATGGTTTTGACCATTTAGAAGTTTTTATGGAGTAAGCTTCTCCTCCCGTTTGCTCACAAAAGGGATTGCTCTCCTTGTTATAACATTATCAACTTGACCGTGTATTTCTAAAAATGACAATAAACACTGAACAACTACCGAAACTATTGCTGATGGTGGACCTGAACAATCCAAATCTGATTTAAACACAGTTCAGCAGGTAGACTATAGCCAGATTAGAGTTGAGTAATTTACTTTAATTCCACTGAAACCCAATTTTCAACAGCGCATTTGATAACAATAACCTATCAAATTACATTAGTTGTCACTCAACTAATAAAGCCTAATATTGAGCAAGTCAATTTACAAGCATTTGAATGCTAAGTGTGGTGCGCAGATGTGCCAAATCGCGAATAGACTGCCTACCTCTCATTGGTCAACGCGTGAAACGTCGCACAGTGCGCAGATTGACAAGGCTACTGATATTGCCTGGGGTTGCTCGGCATGCAAATTTGCTTGTAGATTGATGACTGTCAACGCAGTTACATGCTTTGTTCGACAATGAAGGAGAGGACCTATTAGTTGTCACAAAAGCTGAGAGGTATTTTCGGGAAGCTAGAAAGTAGCATGAGCAAAACATTTTTAAACGATTTTCTGACCTATGCATGCCACTGTACATACCGGATGCACTCTATCTTAAAGCGAAATTTCTCATTTTTGTAACTTGATGTTCATCATCTTCAGCACCATCCCAACATCAACATTTGTGAAAATTGCACATTTTTATGTTTTGTAGTAAAAAATATAAAAGGTATGTGTTTCCAATGACATCAACCAGAAGGCATTGGAAACACTTAAAAAAGTGGAACTGACAGCGTTTTAACCACTTTGCAGATATGAAACAAACAGACAATCATAACATCAGTCAATATCAAATTCCCAGTTTGTTACAAAGCCAACTTATATAAGAGGTTTTAAAAACAGGTTCAATGTGACTCAACGTCCCACGACGTACACTAAGGCATTGTTTGCAGAATAGGTGGATGCAGTTCTATGCATGATTCATATAATTCACCAATACATTTCTTGGTAGCCCAAATAATATTGCTATCAGGTTGTAAATCACAGCTGGCCTGCTGGCCTTGTTTGCTGCCTCCATTCAGGAATGCACTGTTTCAGTTTCAATGACTCAATATTTTGGAACAAAAACTAATTTAACTAAGGCTGGGAATGGCAATACAATCAAACTAGCCAGGGCAATGATCACAAGTCATTCGTAACTAATAGGCTAGCGTGTCTATTTATGTAGCAAGATAAAAAACACGGAGCCTAACAATAGCTAGATAGTGACGTAGCTGCTATGTCATTGGAGGAGTGAGTGAGTGATTTTTTCCCCCCCATTTCGTTTTTTGCTGTCTACACAGCTAGACATGCAGGTGTCATTTGGTTAACTACTATAGCAAGAATTGAACGACTGTTATCCAGTTAGCATATCTCCTGCATTCGCAAATTCACTCTGGCTATCTACTACGTTTTCAGAGTCATTGCACTCTCAAATGTTGTTTTTTTGCCATCATTGTAAGCCTGCCACACACACACACTATACGATACATTTATTAAACCTAAGAATGAATGTGAGTTTTTGTCACAACCCAGCTCGTGGGAAGTGACAAAGAGCTCTTATAGGACCAGGGCACAAATAATAATATAATGATAATCAATCATTTTGCTCTTTATTTAACTATCTTGCATATAAAACCTTATTTGTTCATCGAAAATTGTGAATAACTCACCACAGGTTAATGAGAAGGGTATACTTGAAAGGATGCACATAACTCTGCAATGTTGGATTGTATTGGAGAGAGCCTCAGTCTTAATTCATTTTCCACACACAGTCTGTGGCTGTATTTAGTTTTCATTCTAGTGAGGGCCGAGAATCCACTCTCACATAGGTACATGGTTGCAAAGGGCTTCAGTGTCTTAACAGCGCGATTTGCCAAGGCAGGATACTCTGAGCGCAGCCCTATCCAGAAATATAACGGTGGCTTCTGATTAAATTCAATTTTCACTGAACCGCTTGTTGCAATTTCGATGAGGCTCTTTTGTTCAGATATCGGTAAGTGGACTGGAGGCAGGGCATGAAATGGATAACGAATCCAGTCGATTGTGTCATCTGTTCCGGGAATGTACCTGCGTAATTGTGCACCTAGCTCACTCAGGTGCTTTGCTAAATCACATTTGGCATTGTCCGTAAGCTTGAGTTAATTTGCACACAAAAAATCATACAATGATGGAAAGACCTGTGTTTTCTTTGTTAATGCAGACAGAAAAGAGCTCCAACTTCTCAATCATAGCCTCACTTTTGTCCCGCACATTGAATATAGTTGCGGAGAGTCCGTGTAGATTCAGATCATTGAGGCGAGAAAAAACATCACCCAGATAGGCCAGTCGGGTGAGAAACTCGCCATCATGCAAGCGGTCAGACAAGTGAAAATGATGGTCAGTAAAGAAAACTTTAAGCTCGTCTCTCAATTAAAAAAAACGTGCCAATACTTTGCCCCTTGATAACCAGCGCACTTCTGTATGTTTTAAAAGCGTTACATGGTCGCTGCCCATATCATTGCGTAGTGCAGAAAATACACGAGAGTTCAGGGGCCTTGCTTTAACAAAGTTAACTATTTTCACTGTAGTATCCAAAACGTCTTTCAAGCTGTCAGGCATCATCTTGGCAGCAAGAGCCTCTCAGTGGATGCTGCAGTGTACCCAAGTGGCGTCAGGAGCAACTGCTTGCACGCTCGTTACCACTCCACTATGTCTCCCTGTCATGGCTTTTATTTGTTTCATGGTGCCATCAGTACAGATACCAACATGAGCAGCAGTTAGTGGAATTCCCGCGAGAGAGTAACGGTTAATGTGATTGGAATTATTTGACTAGGCCACCTGTATTTGACACACAACCTAATGGTGGGGAAAAAGGGCTGCCTAAGTATTATCCCCAATCAGAGACAATAAGCTGCCTCGGATTGGGAACCACACTCAGCCATAAACAAAGAAACAGAAGACATAGAATTTCCCACCCGAGTCACACCCTGACCTAACCAAACATAGAGAATAATAAGGATCTCTAAGGTCAGGGCGTGACAACACTAGATGGTTTCATTTTATTTTTTGGCAGTGAAAGGAGGCTACTCAGGCGAGAAAAAAACCTCCCCCATTGGAACATATAAATGTTTGAAAATGTGAAGAAGAAAACATAATTTTTTTTAAATATATAGAGATTGAATTTTTCAAAATGTGAATACCATTTCTATTTGGCGTACCCTCGACGGCATTGCACGTACCCCCAGTACGCAAGCTAGGAAACTTTAGGCAGGCAGGCAAGCTGCAGAAGGACGTGGATGCTACAATTCCCCATTGTTTATCAGTGCAATTTTGACGGCCAACTTGCTGAAAAAGTTTGAGAGGGTTTATCTAATGTTCCTTTGTTATGTTTTAGCTCATCTTGCGCTGGCTAGCATTAGTTATTGATCTTGTTGATTTGCATAACTGAGAGAGAGCCTACCTTTTCATGCTTGTTTGATCAATAGGACTGTAAATTCCATAAATGTAAGAGGACATCCGTGGTATTTACATTTTTGCAGAAATCCATTCAGGTGTATTTTGTGGCATTTGGCAAATGCGTTCTAATGATCTAAAGTCGCGCTGTTGCAACTGCCTGTAAACACACAGTCCAGTTCAAAGTGAATGGTGGCAGGCCTGTGTGGCAATGGCTTGTTTGAATACACCGGTCTGTGTAGACTCCGGTCCTGGACGAGACAGATGTTTTTATTAGGTTTTATTTACTGCAGTGTCTATTAATTGTCCAAACCACAGCCGCTTTCCCACCCCTGTATTGCTATAGAAGTTTCACAAATGTCTTCATATACGCAATTCCCAAACGTTCTAAGAATTTATGAAAACGTGAAAACGACCATATCTCAGTGCCTTTTTTTTAAAAGTGTCATATTCTTCCTGGGAGTGCATATAAACAGATGTTAAGAAGATTTAGTGTTGCGAAAAAATGCTGTCAGTTCCAATTGAACTTATTTTTTTACTAGAAAACATAGAAACGCACAATTTTCATGTTGATGTTGGGGGTGGTGCTGGGGAAACATTTAGAAATGTTCCATTTAATCTTTACATCCCTATTGTATATGTTTCCACACTATGAGGTTGGAAATAATACTGTGAAATTGTGAAAATTATTATAATGCTCTTTTTAGAGTAAGAGCTGTTTGAAAAAGACGGCCTGAAATGTCTGCCTGTTGTGCTGGGATGACGTTTTGGCCTGCCTGGTGACATCGCCAAATGGTAGATTAGATAATAAACCAATAGCTACATTTTTGCTTGATCAATAGCTTTTTGCTAATAAGATTTTTTTTCTTATTTTTGACCTTTAAAAAAAAAAAAAAATCACAGTAACGTACTCAATTGTTCCCACAGAAATGGTTTGATATTGAGATGAAAACAGCTGCATTGGAGACTGTTCCATGTAAAGGTATTGTACAGTCAGTGAGCATGTACAGTACCATTCAATCGTTTGGACACACCTACTCATTCAAGGGATTTTCTTAATTTCTACTATTGTTCTACATTGTAGAATAATAGTGAAGATATCAAAACTATGAAATAACACATATGGAATCATGTGGGTTAGCAACAAAAAAAAAGTGTTCAACCAAAATATATTTTAGATTCTTCAAAGTAGCCACCCTTTGCCTTGATGACAGCTTTGCACACTCTTGGCAATCTCTCAACCAGCTTCACCTGAAATGCTTTTCCAACAGTCTTGAAGGAGTTCCCACATATGCTGAGCACTTGTTGGCTGCTTTTCCTTCACTCTGTGGTCCAACTCATGCCAAACCTTCTCAATTGGGTTGAGGTCTGGTGATTGTGGAGGCCAGGTCATCTGATGCAGCTCTTTACCACTCTCCTTCTTGGTTAAATAGCCCTTACACAGCCTGGAGGGTTGGGTCATTGTGGTGGGTTGGGTCATTGTGTTGGGTCATTGTCCTGTTGAAAAACAAATGACAGTTCCACTAAGCGCAAGCCAGATGGGATGGCGTATCGCTGCAGAATGCTATGGTAGCCATGCTGGTTAACAGGTTAAGTGTGCCTTGAATTCTAAATAAATCACTGACAGTGTTCACCTACTCTGCGTATCACAATGTCACGGCGTTTAGAACCAAAAATCTCAAATTTGGATTAATCAGAACAATGGACAGATTTCCACCGGTCTAATGTCCATTGCTCGTGTTTCTTGGCCAAAGTAAGTCTCTTATTTTCATTGGTGTCCTTTAGTAGTGGTTTCTTTGCAGCAATTCGACCATGAAGGCCTGATTCACGCAGTCTCCTCTGAACAGTTGATGTTGAGATGTGTCTGTTACTTGAACTCTGTGAAGCATTTATTTGGGCTGCAATCTGAATTCATCCTCTGCATCAGAGGTAGCTCTGGGTCTTCCTTTCCTGTGGCGGTCCTCATGAGAGCCAGTTTCATCATAGCTCTTGATTAATTTTTGTGACTGCACTTGAGGAAACTTTAAAAGTTCTTGAAATTTTCCTGATTGACTGACCTTCATGTCTTAAAGTATTGATGGACTGTCGTTTCTCTTTGCTTTTTTACAGCTGTTTCTTGCCATAATTTGGACTTGGTCTTTGTGAAGCAGTAACCGAAGCAGCGGATTGGACAGTGAGGAGACAGACAGGATCTTAGGGGGTGGTGCATAATTTCCCATAGACATAACATCATAAGCAACGTTTTACATCAACACACACACTTCAGTAACCTGTGCCATAGCTACTTTATGTCACACGATACACATTCATGAAGTAATTCGCCCCCGCAATAATTCATCACTTTGGTTATTCCCGTCAACCAATATATATTTTGATTTGTTGAACACCTTTTTGGTTACTACATGATTCCATATGTGTTATTTCATAGTTTTGTTGTCTTCACTATTATTCTACAATGTAGAAAATAGTAAAAATAAAGAAAAACCCTGCAATGATTAGGTGTGTCCAAACATTTGACCGGTACTATATATATTTCCATGCTATATGATGATATTGTACATAGTGCACTGTGCCATTAATCATTTTCTTTAGGCTGAATGTCACAGTCGTGTGCAGTGCCACCTGCTTCTAGCTCGCCTTGTATAAACATCCCTTCAGGATCAACATTCTCATATTTCTTTCTATTTCCATGTGATAGTGTCTTCAGTGGCTGGTGAGGCCTCAAAAGGCTAGACGAGCATGTACAGTAAATAAAATAACAATGAGGCGTGTGTGAGACTGAGTGTGTGCATCGGCGCGCGCGCGTGTGATTACACTGAGGCATAGCAGGTCCCCTCTCTTTCCCTCGTTTGTTATCGTTAGGGTGATTGCCTCAATGTCTCGCTGACCTTCAGACACCATCCTCTGCTCTAGTCCACGCACACACACACACACACACACACACGCACACACACACACACACACACACACACACACACACACACACACACACACACACACACACACACACACACACACACACACACACACACACACACACACACACACACACACACACACACACACACACACACACACCAAGAGATGATTACTTCTGTTTTTATATATTCTCTCTATCTCTCCCTTTCTGTCTTTGTCTGTGTGTCTGTGCTGTGTAATAGCAGAAATGTGGATATTTTCATAGTGATGTATGTTTTCACTGTTAATTTCAGCTTCCCGATGACTTCCTATGAGACTACTACTTTCACTCCCTTTCTGTATTTCCAAAATAACCTATTCATAATGGACAGTAGTACAGTGCAGTGCTGTGTAGCTAGCCTAGGTGGTTGCTGGGGCAACGCATGGCTGTCCAATCCCTGATTCCCAGTTGGCAGTGACAGTTGGAAGTTTCCTGTGTGTGTGAGTGTACATGTGTGTGCTGAGACCGAGGCACTGTTTCACTGAGCGGCTTTGACCTTCAACAGTGATTAGGGACAATTAAATTGTAAACAGGCGGTTGAAACAGGCCCTCAGTAGAGAGGAGCAGTCCACACGGGGGGAGAGTAAGAGGGCAGTTGGGTGTCATCGTGTCACTTCCTCCTGAACCAGGAGCCAGCCGTGACTGGTCAGGGCTACTGTGGGCGTGGTCATCATAGGGTCGTGACCTCACTGTCAGCGTACATGCCAACCGTATCATCTGAAGTCGACAGAGAAATGGTAGTGAGGGGGTTGGGGGGGGGGGGGGGGGGGCTTGTGTGTGTGTGTAGATGCATGTGCTTGCTTGTATTCAATTTCTCACATTTTCACGACCTCGCCCAATGGTAGCAGTACATTATTTTTGTTATTGCTCATCGTCATCACAGCACCATATCAATATTTATCAGCAGCAGCAGGACTGAAATGGAGGAACGATGATTAATATTAATTACAGGCGACAACGTGATTGAAGGCAGCAAGGTTTCTCGTGGTGGAGTGGCTGATGATGTCTCCAGAGTCCCTCCCACGCAGCGTGAGCAGCCCCAGCCAGCCAGGGGAGGGTTGCCCGAGTAGCAGCCCAGCCGGGACTGACATAGCGGGGAGGGAGGATTCTCTCAGTGCTCTATGCTGTCTGTTTCTCCTCCACAATGTTTTCTCAGACTGCAACGTGGTTGAGCACGTTTTCCCTTCCTTCAGATACGCCTTATTGGAACAAATTACGCCGTCGCCATTCCTCCGCGAAATACCCCTCAGCACCAAGTGATTCATTATGTCCACTCAACCATTTAACATACATACAGCTATGTCAGTCTCTCCTCCCAAACAGTGAGACAATCATGGGTGGTGAAGGGTGGTGTGCTATGGAATTGATTTATATGGTAACAAGTCAGCCAGCATGCACGCGCCACTCATCTGAGATGAATAGTGTCAATGTTAGCATTCTGAACTCTCTCTCTCTCCTACCAATAAAGTTGGTTTGAGTCTTCCAGACCTTTAGACCCCACAGTCTAGCCCGTGTCTGTTATTGTAGATTGACTGAAACTACTTCAGTATCTATCTCTATATCTGACCAGGCCTGACCCGGGTGGTGCTATAGTAGGTTATGCATGATGTGGTCCACTCTGTGTTGAGTGTTAATGTGTGTGGAGGCTGGAGGACCAGGCTCTGGTGAGGGGGTTGTGTTGGGGCCCCGGGAGAGGGTAGTGGGGAAACTGAGGGGGCCTCTGAAATGAAGAATGACTAGCACCAGGAGCGGTGCTGTGGAGCGGGGCAGGGGAACAAGTCTCAGCTAATGAACAGAGCCAGGGGGCGAAAGGAAAGCCCCGTGGAGATAGATACAGAGAAATGCACACACACAGTCGGCTCTGATCAAATACAGTAGTTCAGGAGGGGTAACTATCTGGAAGTCTTTGGGTGCAGCGAGCATGCTAATGCTAATTAGCAATGGCTCGCGAAACTACCTCCTTCATGCTGGATGCAGAGACATAAAAATCCTGAACTATTAACTTCACCATAACTAGGAAGTCCAGTGTTAATTTATTTCATTTTGTGTATTTAGAAGAGAAATGGGTGTGACAGAGTAAATGTTGAAAAAGCACAGGCAGCCGGTGTGGCATTATTGCAGCAATCAGTGCTCAATAATTGTATGAGTTTATAAGTGTCAGCATAATTAATATCACTGTCAAGTTCCTTCAATGACAAACATTTTTGTTGGCTTCGCCGGTGATGTCATTTACTTTTCGACTTTCCTGTTAGCGGGAGTTTTTCAACGCAGATGTGCCAATGAAAACAGCTTCCGCCGCTCCGCCGCTTCTCCATTTTCCTCCTCTGACTCTCCCTCTCTCTCTCTCCACTCTTCCCCTTTCTCTCATTCTCTCTCTCTATCTGCCATGTTCTCAAATGTCCCTCTCTCTCTCCCTTTCTATATCTCTCTCTCCTTTCTCTCAGTCACACTCTACCCCTGGCACTGGAGATGTTTTCAAGCAGAAAAGCATATCCATACACACGGTAAGGGTTTGTAACCAATGTGAGTGGCTTTCACTTCTCTGCCATCAACACAAAAGCTTTTCCTTGCTTTGTAACAATTTACTATTCCCGGGAGAAGTGCGTGTTTACGAGTACGCTTCAATCGTTCTGACACTCTGGAATTGCTTAGCGGAGCAAATGTTTCATCAGTTTTATGCATTGTGTTGGACTGCCTGAGAATAGAATCCCATACATGTTTGCAGGGAACGTGTTCTTGGCGCACAACCAGGAATTCTCCATAAAAACAATTCTGGATTTCACTTCACCTACTTACTCATATTGCACTGTTGAATTGTACTTTTAGAATGATGAAGAATGAATAAGTGGCATAAATTCACTTTGAATAACCCCCATCGTAGCACTTCACATTGCGTGGCGGTAACTCCCCCCACCTGTAAGAATTAGGTGGTATCTCCCATGGGGGGTTGAGGTATGTAGACGTCAGGCCAGCCCACTCCTCTCAGAGGACCAGTGCATGGGGGAGTCAGTCAGTGAGTGGGCATGCAGCCCTCCCACACAGAGCAGGTGTGCTTTTAAAACCTCCCTGGCCATATTCATCTCTAATGAATAATGATGCTGGGGCTGTTGTTTATTTGCTGGCTCTGAAACAGGATCAGGCTTATTTAGTAGGACCTCTCACTCGTCCTCCATCTCTCTCAGCGCTCCCTCTCTTTCTCTCCTCTTTATATCTCTTTCACTCTCTCTCTCTCGCTCTCTCTATCCCTCTCTCCCACACACAATCTCTCGCTCTCCCACTCTCCGTTTCTCTCTCTCGCACACACCATCTCTCTCTCTGTTTTTCTCTCTGTTTTTCTGTTACTCTCCGACCCTCCCTGCCGATACATAGCTAATGGTTGGCAGATGCAGCGGGGATCCGTGTGTTTGTTTGCACAGGCCAATTCCTCAGACTAAACTGGTATCGGCCTCTGCCAGCTGGGTCGTATCAAAACAGTGCGACTGTGGCGGCTCCACCTGGCAAAACAAGATGGGAACCAACGTGACCTGAGTATAACATCTCTCTTTTAACAAACGAGCAGTTTACTGAGCGAACGCATCTGAGCCCCCACTGTTGTTTTAGCTGTAAATCCTATCGCTTCGCGCAGACGAAGAAGTGAGATATTAGACGTGTTGAGAAAAGGAGAGGAAGGGGGGGAAAGGAAAAAACATTGAGTGCTTTCTTTGTCTGTTGAAACGGGGTCAGACTGAAATATGTGATCCAACGGTACAAAAACCAGACTCTATATTTAGTCTTTAAGGGTTGTGAAGAGATGGAAAAAATATTTCCTCTCCTGTCTGACTTATATGATACAGTACACACTCTCAGTGATACTGATGATAACAACCTTAAGTTCCTCACAAGTGTCTTGCCGGCAGATGCTCCTCTGGAGCGTTTATTTTGGCATTTGGTTTCCATTTAACCGTGTAAGTCATGCTGTTAAAAATGTGTCTGGGAGTGTGCAGTTCCAGGCAAGCCTAATCAAGTATCACGTAACTTGGACTGTCCTGGCTACGTTTGTTGAGTTTGTTTAAAAGGAAATGTAACTCACCCTAGCTACTCAGTAAACACCACTGGGACTATGTGGCCCTCGGGAAACGGGGATTGCAGTTAGTTGGTAACAGAATGACGTGAAGAAACAATGTGTTCCTGATGCTTCACTTCTCTACAGGTGTGTCAGGTTTAAGCTGAGGTAAAATAGGCCACCTTCCCCCACGTACAACCCTTACAATACCTCACCTAGCTCTCCCCCCTGGCAGCGGGATAGGGGAGGAAGAGGTAGCCAAGGGAGGGATGAGAGGGAGGAAAAGGGAGAGGTGGAAATGGAGGCAACGGGACAGAGGTAGAAGAGGAGGAAAATTGAGGAGAGGTAGGAGTGGAATCCAGAAGTGGAGAAAGACAGGGTGGTGGTGGTAGAGGAGGAAGAGGGAGAGGGTAGGCGAGGAAGGAGTGGAAAGGAAGGGAGACCCTGGCCGCCCCGTCTGCATCTGTCTCCACAGGTGGGTGTATCTGCAATGAGTGTAATGGATTCATTTTGGTGAGGAGTTGTTCCTCTCTGGGCAGTGCTGCAGAGATTTCCTGATTTCCTGATCACCTGAGTTCCCCAGGTGTCGGTAAAAAGGGATATAGTGATGCTTTTATGGCCAGTTAGAGAGCAACTGTTTTCTCACACAATTCCAAGAATTAGACTCAACACGCGTCAAAAGAGTCAGTGAATACTGCGCTGTAACTATTGATGCTGCTGATTTAAATGTAATGACCGTGTCACGTCAGTGTGATTTTTAATTGTCCATCAGTCCGACTTGATGATCAAGCAAACCGACAGAGGGAGGAGATCATCTCAAGGTCATTTTTTCATTTCTCCGGGCTATTCAAATCCTCCGGCTGCAGACCTCACACGTGATTGCCTCCAGTTAACGACATTCAAATCAGATGAATGTGATCATGCGAAATCATATCTTTGAAACAGTTTCAACACCAACAATCCCTTGTAGAATACCGCTACGGAACAGAAATATCGGCCTTCTTTTTTATCCCAGCACCATTTTATTTACATGCTTGCCCTCAGTCCCCCTGACTGCCGTTCACATGATGGACCATTCCTCTCGCAAAACAGCATCCATCTTTAAAATGCGTGAGGATTGCATAGCTACTGGCCGTAGCATGTGGCAGACTGCATTATCTCACTGCCTGCCTGCCTGCCTGCCTGCCTGCCTGCCTGCCTGCCTGCCTGCCTGCCTGCCTGCCTGCCTGCCTGCCTGCCTGCCTGCCTGCCTGCCTGCCTGCCTGCCTGCCTGCCTGCCTGCCTGCACGCACTACTTCATAAATAAAGCCATTCCACACCACTGAATGCGCTGAGAATCGGTAGCTAGGTACTCATTGTTCTGTCATGGGATTCAAGCCCCCTCTCTCTCACTCACTCAACCCTGATGGAATGACTTCTAGGGGTAGAACTAAGGGAGGCAGTGCAAATGTAATATATTGACAATATAAGTAAACTGAATATATTGACAATCAACAAACAATGAAAGTATCTGATATTATATATATTTCCTTCATTGTCAATGCCAATTGATTGCTTTTAAAAGTGGTATGCTTTGGGACTCTTTTAACTGGAGATTCTGAGGGGATAAGTACATGGGTGGCGGCCATTTTCTTTCCTCCCCTTCACTCTCCCCCAAATTCTCCCCGTTGATTGGCAATATAAGGCTTGAATTTGTTTCAGCACTTCCAGTAA
Organism: Oncorhynchus mykiss; assembly: GCF_013265735.2. Lineage (NCBI taxonomy): Eukaryota > Metazoa > Chordata > Actinopteri > Salmoniformes > Salmonidae > Oncorhynchus > Oncorhynchus mykiss. The sequence goes on from NC_048579.1 coordinate 50,096,033, forward strand.
CGTCAATGCAGCTGTCTACGGTGCTTTATGTTGCACGACAATATTCATACAGCACTTGCACGCCTGGGTCTGTGAGTGATTTCCAGACGGCCCAGTCCGGGTTTGTGCCGATGCTGGGGGAATCGAGTGAAGGCCTGACTGAAGTGTTGGGTCTGACAGAAACCTCCATCTGATCCATGCAGTTCCCGATGGGCCTCAGGGGCTAAAGCCCTCCAGAGCCCGTTGGTGTGTTTGTAATCATCCCCCCCACCATCACCAGCCTCTCAAGGCCCTTTCTCCGTCTCCACACCAAATAAGAGCGTGAAAAAAATGGAGGGGGATACGAGGAGGATCTGAGCCAAGCAAAACGGGAGGGCCTTGTTTTAAACATATTTATTTTTGAAGACGCCCTCGCGGTGATGTGGCTGTGCGCAGATGTTCCAGCAGTCTCAGGTGTGGCAGTTTGAACAAACAGGCCTCTGTTGAGGGAGAGAGAAGGAACAGGGAGAGGGGCTGGGCGTTTTAAGCCCTGCTGTTATCTTACGTTCGCTGCAGGGAGAGCACGAATTAGGACTGTGGCTCTGCTCCCCTTTCCCCGAGGCCCCAGCCCCAGAGAGGGAGGCATGGGGGTAGGGAGGGAGAGGGAGGGGGATAGGATAGAGAGGGAGAGTGAGGCATGGGGGTAGGGAGGGAGAGAGGATGCGGGAGAGAAGGTGGAAAGCTTTCAAAGGTTCTCTTTTTTCTTTCTACCTGCTTCCTACTTAAGGGGGAAGCAACAGACTGGCACACATGTACTCTGTGGCATGCTTGGGTGAGACAGTGAACGTTTGTGTGGAAGTTTGTAAAATATGTATTTGTTTTACCACGTTGCGGCTTTAATTGAATTCTAACCAAAAGCATTTTTTTGTGTCCACTGCTTGATCCTTGCTCCTTGGCAAACACACACACACACACACGCACCTGCACACACACACACACACACACACACACACACACACACACACACACACACACACACACACACACACACACACACACACACACACACACACACACACACACACACACACACACACACACACACACACACACACACACACACACACACACACACACACACACACACACACACCAGCCAGCCAGCATCATGATAGAACAGCAGCCAGCCTCTGCCAAAGTGGATCATTATTTACTAAACAAGTTGCTTGCCTAACAAGAGAAGACTGATTACCATAAAGGCTGCTATCAAAACCCAGGCGCTGGAGGAATAGCCATCATAATTGATGTGTTGCAAAGCAGATTACACACATTAACGCACACACTCCTAGATATGACAGCTCCAACTGAACATGACAAATTCCATAATGCGAAGAAAAAAAAGAAGGTATTTTAATCTCTGTGTATTAGGATGCAAAACGGCAAGTAACAAAGGAGCATTTGCATGTTGTGTGTGTGCGCTTGTGTGTGTGTACACACACCCCCACCTCTCTCTCCTCTTCTCTCCCCACTCCTTAATTACATTTTATTTGTGGCAGAAGAGTCCTTCTGTACTGTAAACTGTTGTTTGGCCTGGCAGGCCTTCTCCTCAGTTCATGATGTATTCACTCATCTGTGTTAGCTAATCCTAACATGGCATTCAGCTACGTAGCTGCTCCGTACGATGTGTTTGTGCTGGGGGGTGACAGCAGCTGTGGTATTATTTACAGAACGCCGACGCATGTTATCCATAGCACAACAGAGAAGCTCATTTAAGTTGGCTTGCTCATTCATTTGGATGGCATTAGCCTGCTCTACCCTTGTATAATCACCGGCAGGCGGTATAAATAGGCTTTTGGATAGATGGGCGTTTCACTCCTCACTCCTCTCTCCCTAGTTCAGTTAATCAACTCGACAACGTTGAGAGGGTCTGCCTGTGGATCTTCTGTTTCCTTACTGTTCAGTAGTGTACATCTTGGTGGAAGGGTGAGGAGATTTGCATCTAGATCGGGTCGCGGCTGTTGATCGAGGTCTACGTCTGATGGACCCTTTTCATAGTTATTTGTTTTTGTAATTTGTTTTCATTTCCAAATTTTTTTGAAACTTCAGAATAGTATGTTAGTGTATGTTAGTGATTATGAGTTTCTATAAGGTTTCTATAACACTAGGTTGAGCCTGAAGTGCAGTGTCTCCAGTTCAAATGTATGACGCAACATTGTGTGTGTAATTTCAAATGTTTCAATGTTGTCCTATGTATGAACTTCAGTATTATTAGTGATATTATTGTGTATTTATCATGTCGTAAATTGTGCTATTTTATCACAGCATACATTAACTCTGATTAACTCAGTATATATGTTTCATGCAGAGTCTATTTTTGACTATTAGTGTGAACCGTGTTATTGTTTTAAGACATTTTGTTTAAAAGAAGCCAGCGGTAGCTGGATCTCTACTGTGTGTTTATGTGTCGAGAGGAGCGAACTCTTCAGAACTGTGTCGTTAGATTAGCAACGCACCCACTCCTTAGGCTACGATCTCTTAATTAACACTCCATGTTAATCACTTTGAACCCAGCCAAGGTAATGACATTCCATCATACAGATCTCTATACACACTACACCTCACACAATATTTCCTCCTTTCATTTAATCTCTCTCTCTCTCTCTCTGTGTGTGTGTGTGTGTGTGTGTGTGTGTGTGTGTGTGTGTGTGTGTGTGTGTGTGTGTGCGCGTGGAAAGATACTGTAGTATTTCAATGAGGGCTTTTGTGTAATAAATGTGTGTAAAAAGGGAATTGTATTGAACAAAACTGTCAATCACACTGTGGCGTCACATCGACGGTACAAACACTTAGTGTGATATGGCACCAAGTACGATAGAAAATGAAACACCCAGCGTCCTTTTACACTCAGGCATCTGCGGATATGCATAGATTTAAAAAATATATTTTCCCCAAGACTTAATATAACTTAATGGCACATTAATATGTGTTAGGATACATGTAGCACACAGTATGCTATCTAATCCATTAACCAAGTTCCTACTTTATATACACTGATATAGGCTGTTTTAAGTACATGTTGGCTAAATATCTTCTGCCTGCCTGGCGATGCGTTAGCTGAAATAATCATTTCGATATAAGTTAAGCTGATTTGCCTAAGCTACCGAGTAATTAACTGAACTTAATCATTTCATTTTGATTCATTTCCATCACCTGAATTATGTTTTGTCCTCCCTTTTGTGATGGTTGCATCTTAAGCTTTAGCCTCAGCCTTGTCAGGCATTTAGAGATACCTTTTAAATCTGTAGCCACACTGACCTCTAGTGGTGCCTGGTCCCAATCAGGTCCTCTCTGTGTCTCTGTCCCTCCCTGGTAGAGATTAGATTTAACTGGGCTCAGTGGTGGCCAGACAGACACTCACTCTGTGTCCCAAATGGCAACCTTTTCCCCTATATAGTGCACTGTTTTTGACCATAGCCCAACACGGTGCCATTTGGCACGCAGCCTCAGTCCCATCTCAGGTAATGAATCCGCTTTGGACGGACGGTCTCGTCGGAAGGCTTTACCCTCCAAACGCCCAGAGCTGGGATTGCCCACGACGGGCCGTGGAGAGATTAAGAGTCAATGTAATGAGAGCAAAAGAGGTTATTTTAGATCCTTTGTCTCTCGTCCAGTCCTCTCACTCTGTACGGAGACTGACTTAACGTCTCACAAACTCCACACGGGCCAATCACATTGAATTCTTTCTTCATCATTCCTCTCGCTCCTCTCCTCCCTCGGCCGGCCTCCTCTCTTTCGTTTTTTTCCCCTTTTCCCTACACCTCTGTTTTCCCTTGCGTCCATCCATCCATCCATCCATACCCACTCATGCATACGATCCCATCTCCTAAGATCTTTGGAATATGGAAAAATGCACACACTACTACTCTGCAAACATGGTAATAGGTATAATAGTGTCAGGTCTTGCATTTAATAAACAATTACCCATCAATTATGAATGAAGGCCCAGCGATGGCCTGGATTCCTGGGTGAGGGAGGAGAGGAGAGGGAGATAAAGAGGTGGATGAATAATGTAGACGAGTAGAAAGATGCCCATTGGAGAGAAGAGGCGCCCACCAAACGCCTCGGCCCACACAGCTAGGGCCAATTATCTCACTGTGGTAATGATCATCATATCAACCCCAAACTTGGCTGACATTTACCCACACGTCACGCCCTGCACCTCGCCTCACCTCATCTCTCTCTTGACTAACACACACTCACTTACGCCGGAGACGCGCAGGAGAATAGACAGACACACACACTACAGCACATTGTCCAATTGCACTCTCCACTGTTAGATTCAACTTTTTTTTTTCTCTCTTTTTTTTTTTTACAGAATATTTTTTGCTCGGTTGGTTTCCCCCTCAGGTGTTTGGGGGGGTTCGGGGCGGTAAGGGTTCTGGTGTTGGCAGTTAAAGCAGCGACCGTCATAGCCTTAGACCTGTCGCTCCCGTTTTGAATTACAAATCAATCAGGGCCTTCCATGGCCACGGCCCCGCCGTCCCCCCGCCCACCGTTCCCGCCAACCCCACTGCCCCACCAAGGTCACCCAGATTACAGAAGGTTACCAGAGGGAGAACGAGGAAGAGTGGGAGAGGGGGCCAATGATGGGAGGATTAGCATAGCAGTTCCCAATAGTGGAGGAATTAAACGGGGAAAGTTAGACGCTAACCCAACAAAACGGACCTGCTTTTCTGCTCCATTAGAATACGTTAGCCGGAGATATTATGGATGGAGAGGGGGAGTCTGAGAAGGGACTTTTTGGCCCCCTCGGATCAGAGGCTGGGCCGGAGGTGCTAAAGGCAAACCGGTAGTGTGGAGAACGAGGCCAAATCAGGGAGCCACAATTGAACCCCAATTGGGCCCCAGTGGATGGCTCCTCTATGGGCCAAGGCTGGATAACACGGACATCTTGGATCCCTGGTGGATCCCCAATGGCTCCCTCAGGCCCTCCTTGTAATGGGATCAGAGGCAGCTAGGACCCAGCCTGGACACAGTGCAGCTAGACACACTATTAGCCGAGTCTGTGGCATAAAGGAGGCTGCCGGCTGCAACTACTTCATCAGTACCTTCCTTCTTATAGTGTAGTTCTTGGTATGTTCATAGACGTGCGTATAGACATCTGGCCATGTAATTGAATGTATGTCCATACGCATGACTATATGCCTAGGCTATTCATGTGAACACCCATATAAAATAGTGAGTTCAAAAATTGTTCCTCTTTTTTTTCATTTAATTTGAACACTGAAAGAGAGATATGCAGAGGGATCACATTAACGTTTCAGAGAAACCTTGATACGGTTTGTCCTGGCTTCCTGCACGGAGATATTAACTGACTGCATGAATGCTACAGTGCTCTGTTCTCTCTGTCGGTGGTTGGATTGACATTTTCCTAATGATGTGCTTTCTTTCTCTCCTCCATGTCCCTCCACTCACCTCTCAGCCCCGCCCACTGATTTAAAACACATTCAACTGTAACCGCCTGCCTTTCTTGTCAGAATAAAACTAAAACTGCGGTTCGAGACACCTTTGGTCCCCCCCCCCCCCCCCCCCCCCCCTCCCTCCCGCGCCTCCATCTGTTGAACATCTGGAATTGTGTGGCTCAAATAATTGGAAGTCAATTTGTTTGAAGTTATGTTTTGGCATCTGTTTCGATTCATAAAAACCTCTGGAAATGGCATTAATTTAATAGCGCTTCGAAGCCCAGCTGGTTATTTTTCATCCATTTGTGTTCCGTCGTTAATGCAATGGTTTGCTGGCATGTGACGTGGGAGTTTGTGAGAGACTGGTCATGGTGTGGTCTCGCCTCGTAAAGGCTCAATGGACTGGAGGCCCAGCCCCGAAGGATCATGGGATGTATTGTGGTGGTACTGTACAGCATGGCGGAGGGGCGCTACAGTATCTGCAAATATCCAATGACACTCTGGCTCTGGTCAAAAGTAAGCTATTATATTATAGGGAATACGGTGTTATTTGGCATTGGTCAAAAGTACTGTACTAGATTATCAGTGGAGTGCAATTTGCCATATGTATCCAGTACCCAGGATCTCTGGATCAGAACCAGCATGTTGTTTACCACACGGCAACTCTGAGTCCAGGCATGAAAATACATATGACACTGCTGTCACTTTGTTACTCACAGTCAAATGTCATTGAACTTTGTGCACAAGCCTTGTCACAGGCCAGAGGATGATGGCCGTTTGTAAAAATGTATTTTTTCCCCCCCTCCTGCTCGGGTTGGTGTGGCAGGTGAGGAGGTGAGAATATGGTGTGTGTCAGAGTGCCTGTTGTGTTCCAGAGTTGCCATTGGCAGCTTCAGCAGGGGGAAGCATTGTAGCACGGCTACGCTGGCAGCTGTGGCATGCTGTACAGGAGACAGCTCTGCTGCATCCGCGTCAACCTTCGTGGGAAAAGGGGTGAGAAAAGGTTAGCCGCGCTAGCACCTCGGAGGTTCATTACATCAATTGGGTTCATAAGACTGGTCTTTATTGGAGTCCATATACTGTACATCTAGAAGAAACTCAAATGTACTTGTAATTTTACTGGCGTAAATGTTAAAATTAAAATATGTTCATAATTATTTTTTTAATATACTAGAATGGAAGGAGTTAATTAACATTAACATGAAAGCCTTTTGGGGTTTGTTCGTTCGCCTCGCTGGTTAAATCAACCACAATAACTCTCTGGGTTTGTATTGGGATTGGTAAAACGAGAGCTTTGGGTATTTGACCAGAGTACACAGCATACTGCTGCCACCTACTGGTGAACTATGGCATTGAACTACTCCTGCTTCAGGAAGTGGTGAGGTTATGCTCTGCTACGCACGGAAGTTATACAATAAAGCAATGGAAAGATTGTTTTACAAACCACACAGTTTTGGCAGTTATTCTAGTAGAGGAATAATTATAATCTCTGTCGTATGGAGAAGGTTAGACAGAGGGCATGGCAGCACCATATCAAGGAAGGATTTAAATATTATATACTAATCTGTTTTACATCTTTAAATAAAATCTGTTTTTACATCTTTACATTCATCTTTAGTTATTGAATGTATCGGTTAATGTTTTCTATATTAAACTGTTATCGGATACTCTTAATAATGTATGACTGTATCCCTGTCTTGCCCCTGAGTTTCCAAAGCTGTGGTTTAATGATATTCCAAATCAAACTTCCTAGTTCTGATGTCACCGTTGCCTCAGGCCACATCACTGTTTGAAGACCTTGAGTAGAAGCCCTTGAACTTTGCTCAATATGATCTTTGATGAAGCAAGGATTCTGGACAGGGTTGAAATGCATTCAATCTATGAAATGTGTTGATTATTTTAGTCACATAATGATAAGGTTGTGTATAAAAATGATGTATTTTTTTTTTTTTTTTTTTTGCAATAGGATAGTATCTGGAGATATTCATATTGACATCAAAATGTAAATTGTGGCCTTTGGAAAATTAATTTTTAAGTCAATCAAAATTCTCTGAGACCCTCCATGTTTTCTCCTTAATGAAAATCCATATTTACCTTCCCATAATTGCGTTGGCCAATTACCTGTAAACATCACTCACATCGCTTTGTAGTTGGGCTGTCTATATTGAATAATGATTGGGTGTTCCATTTTATGCTGTAGCTAGAGAGGAGATGCAAGCAGGAATCTTTCAATTTCATTATGGGAGAAACACACCAGCTAAAACATTCATTTAGAAGAGCTTTGATGAGGAACACTGGGTATCCAATGAAACACATTGAAATGTTGCTTTTGTCTAAAGATTTCAGCGTTATATGTATCCAAAACAAGTCTGACTAAACTTTTATGAGTGAAGTTTAGATTTTATTTTAAGCAACTGTTTTGATTTAAAAACCAGTCATCTAGCTTCTTCAGAGAACTTTTAACGGACAAGTTTCTTTAAAGCCTACTCTCTCCTCGCCTTTAATTCGGCCTTTTCCCCTGTCCTTAAGAGCCCATCACTCCTCGTTTTCCCATTCTCTCTGTCCTCTCTCTGTCACTCATTTACTGTCTGTCACCCTGGGTGAAACCCTCATTTTACCCACACCTTCCTCTGTTCAGACACAGCTCCCCTGCATGGCCCTTTATTCATCGTTTTAGCCTCACAGGTCTAGCCTCCTCTGATTTAGTGATAATCAACCTTTCTGTCACTCTTCCTGGTTCATAACTGAACTGAACTGTTCCTGTTGGATAGGAAATGATGAAAGTTAACGGGTGTCCATACTTTTTTTTGATGATAGAGCAGGGCGTTCTACACACGAGAGGTTTTGTGTTGGGTATGTGGTGCGCGTGTGTGATTGTAATGACAAAACGGCAAGTCTGATTTATTTGAAAAAAAAGGGGTTTATTATATTTTCCACACCCCCACCAATAGAAAAGAGAGCATGTTAGATAATGTCATGTTTTTTGGGAATACATGGATTAAAACACATATAAATACATGAAACATTTTATAAAAATAAATGTAAAGATGAACGAAGGACGTGTTAGGCTTTTTCGGCTAGTATCACTGTTCCATTTTCATTTCTGTTTTTGATAGAGGAACCACCAGTAACTAGCTCTCGATAGGGCCCATCAGTGAATCTCAATGGTTTAAAGTCCTTTTATACAAGAACAGTAATACTATACCTCTGAAAAGGAAACAATGCTCTTTTTGCATGTCGCAAAGACACATGATAGGTACAGTGAAGTAGTCTGCATAGTTTACAGTGGTGTTCAACAACCCCAGTGTTCAATGCACTGTGGAGCAGTATTATATGATCAGTATGGACCGATTGTCTTTCTCCCTTTTTCTCATGAGTCTGGTTCTGTCTGCGAGGCAGAGGTGCTGTATGCACTCTCGATCAAAGTTTTCAAAAAGTGGAAGTGCCAGTGGTAACTGACCCTGGTCCTGGAGAGCCACAGGGGGTGCAGGCTCCGGCCCAGCACTAACACACCTGAGCCCACGAATCAAGCTCTCAATGATTCGAGCTGGTCAGTGGAATCGGATGTGTTGGTGCTGGGCTGGAACAAATCCCTGCACCACTTTGTGAGGGTGACCAACTGCTGTTTGTCCCTTGACCTTTGACACGGGGTCGCGGAGGGGTCAGGGATCATAGGTCATCGTCGCCATCGTCCGAGCTGAAGCTGCTCCTGTGACTGGAGTCCTTGGAGGCGTCGGGCGAGCCAGCGGAGAGAAGCGGGTCGGTGCCGAAAGGCGAGAGCGGGTTGTCCATGAGGATCTCATCTAGCCGTTGCTCCTCTTTGAGCGTGGAGCTGAAGAAGTCTGTGAAGTGAGAGAGCGGGTCGGAGAAAGTGGTGGAGTCATCAACCACCCCCTGACCCTGGTCTGTAGCCCCGGTGACCATGGCTGGCATGGAGGTCCTCTGGAGGTACTCCCCGTTCAGTTCTTCCTGGTACACGGGTGGCTGGAGACCCTGCAGTGACTGGGGAGCCAAGGGCTGCTGCTGTTGTTTTTGTTGTTTGAGGAGGTGGGAGGAGAGCTCTACAGTACCCAGGGCAGTGGCCATGCTGGGGAGGCCATGAGCACGGGCCTGGATCTCCAACTCCTGAAAAGCACAGAAAGGGACCAAGGATCAGGACAGTGTTATTCTCAAAAACATATGAATGGGAACAGTGTTGAAGAAGAAGACTTTTAATGAAGGAGATTACTTTTCTCAGAATGAGCTCGGTACGAGTTGGCAACCCTCACACACACACACACACACACACACACATGGGTGCATACACATTACACTTATACACTCCCCCCTGACACACACATCCCTCATAGTCTGGTAGATTATTATGGATTGACCTTAGAACTTCTTCGGGATCGGGGACAGTTGAGCTAATGTAGACTAATGCGATTAGCATGAGCTTGTAAGTAACAAGAACAATTCCAGGACATAGACATATCTGATATTGGCAAAAAGCTTAAACAGTGATATAATACCATGCTATTGTTTGAAGAGAGTGCACAATTTTGAACATGAAAAGTTATTAATAAACAAATTAGGCACATTTGGGCAGTCTTGATACAACATTTTGAACAGAAATGCAATGGTTCATTGGATCAGTCTAAAACTTTGCACATACACTGATGCCATCTAGTGTCCAAAATCTAAACTTGCCCTGGGCTGGACAAATACAGTATGGCCTTTCTCTTGCATTTCAAAGATAATGGTACAAAAAATAAAAAATAAAATAAAAAATGATAATTGTTTTTTTCTTTGTATTGTCTTTAACCAGATCTATTGTGTTATACTCCACTACATTTCTGTTCACATTTCCATGAACTTCAAAGTGTTTCCTTCCAAATAGTACCAAGAATATGCATATCCTTGCTTCGGGGCCTGAGCTACAGGCAGGTAGATTTGGGAATGTCATTTCAGGCGAAAATTGAAAACAAAAAGGGGGCAATCCTTAAGAGGATTCTAATAGCACTCTAATGTAGCGGAGGCCAATCCATTTCATCTACCCCTCGTCTCCAGACCCCCCTCTCAGGAAGCAGCCAGGGCCCTCGGGGTTTGTGTTATAAACATGACAGGGAGGAACCGATGACAAAACCTCATCAATCAGCAGCAGGTCAGCAATATGGTTCACGTCTCCCCATCGGCGCTCTACTGGCAGTAACAATATGGATAATAGTCTGTCAGTCCGCCTTGGTAACGGTTAACCTAGCATGTCGTTTTGCAAATGTTTTATTTTTTTTTAAACACGGGGGATGAAAAAAAGTGTCGAGGAATGCGATGCCAGTTGGAAGCATCACTGTTCCCACGTCACGTGATGCAAAGTTTCAACCATCTGTTTTTCTCCGTTTAAGCATCTTTCTGCAGGATTCCAACAGTGTATTTAAGTAAGACTAGCTGGGACGTTTCTGTGGGTGATGCGTGGCGTTGATGCCGTCTTTCTCCCCACAGTCTGTTATCAACTGTCACCAGCACTTATTTGGGCTAACACTGTGAAGCTAGCACTCTGTTAAATGCTTTTGTTAGCTCCCTCCACACAAAATGTATCTTTACGCCTCTTTTGACTTTCGTGTGCTTTGTTGCTCTCGACATCCTGTAGGGTGACACTGTTACAATGAGGGTGACACTGTTACAATGAGGGTGACACTGTTACAATGCTTGGCTCTGCTGCCATGTCAATCCCTAGTCGCCCCGGTTTAACGCATCATTTTAGGGCGTGGGGAAAGTGGGGGGAGAGAGGCATGACTCTGGGCATTATTATGACTCACAATCTAATTCTGACCTTATTCCTCCTTCCGGACGGAGGGAGCCGAAGTCTAACACTCTGTTTATTAATCAGGTCATTATTGTGTCTTGGAGAGGAGAGGTGGAAAAGAGGAAAGGTGAAAGAGAAGAGAGGTGATGGGGAACTGCTTGACAAACATCAATACGAGCAGGGCCGGTCTCTGCCAGGGAGTGGGGGTGTAAGGGTATGGGGGTTAGGTAGGTATAGAGCACTGAGCTGGCTGGGGAAGGGGTGGGGGGGGGTGTCTCTATTGAGCATCAGGGCCGTGATGGTGTGCATTGGCATGGTGTTAAGGATGAGGAAGTCGCTGGGTTGGGGATCTGTAGTGGACGGAGAGCCGGGTTTTGAGGGCGTCTGTCTTTCTCTCTCCCGTAGTCCATACCTGGATCCTGAGCAGTAGCCTCCTGTTGGCCTGCTCCATCTTCTTCTGCCTGTTCTCCAGCTCTCTGGCGTGCTGCTGCTCCTTCTGCAGCCACTTGATGTACTCCACCGACGCCTTGAGAATGGTGCCTTTGTTCCAGCGCATATCACTACGGCAGAGGGACATAAAAGATAACCTTTTATTCACCGCCTCAGCGGAATGTTCTGTACAAAAACGTATGCAGGAACCCATTTTTTTATTTTTTATATATGAATAAGAAATGGTGATTTACATGGCCAATTATTCATTCTCGGACATTACATCCAGCCTTCGAATGGGAATTTTAATAGAATAGTTAAGTATAAGTACGTCTACAGAAAGTCCATTCTGGAACCGCTTGTATGGTAAAATTAATCCTCAAGTAAAAATAGGTGTCGGAAGAGGGGGGGGGGGGGGGGGGGGTGTGACTTTGGAAGAAGCCAAGAGTGCAGGCCCCGTTCCCTGATACCATTACTTTTTAAAAGCAGGACACAGTTGTAAAATGCACCTTTCTTTGGAACAAGACGTTGGTCTGCTCCACAGCTAATAATCTTCTTTATCTTGTCTTAATGGCACGGCGACAGCCGTAACCTTCCATTTAAATTCTATCAAAGGTTCAATTGTGGTTGGGCCAGTCGGATTCCAATTCCGGCTTCCGTATTCCACCCTAGTGGGCCAATTGTGCTCAAACTTTGATTTAAATGGGTGGTGGCCCTCTTTGCGTTTGACCCCAATCTTCATCATTGAGCTCTAAGCTGTAGTCTACTGTTAAGAACCCAAAGAAGATTCAGACTCACTACTTTGCAGAGCGTGAAGACTACAATAGCTACTCAAGTACACCCTTGAAATAGGAGCGAAATGTGCTCTTGAGTATTAATTTGAATTCAATGAACAACATTTAGCGGGCTGTGCTTAGTTTTTGAGATGCTTAACAGCAGCCAGGCATGTGTACATCTATTCATGGCAATAGACTTGATCATGGGGAGTTGCTTTGCAATATTGAGTCAGGTTAACTTACGGGTCATTCGACTTTGGTATCATTGTTCCAAGTTCTTTGATTCTGTAGTTGATGTTGTACCTTCTTCTTCTTTCAACTGGTGAGAGAGAGAGAGAGAGAGAGAGAGAGAGCGAGAGCGAGAGCGAGAGCGAGTGCGAGTGCGAGAGAGAGAGAGAGAGAGAAAATTAAGTTACTTTAGTGCCCCACACAATGTTTCTGAAGGTACTCTGTATTGAGTGGGGCGGCTCATACTCAAGTTGTGGTTGTCTTTCTTCTGTCGTTCTTTGGCCATCACTCTCGTTTCATGTTCTGTGAAACACAAAAAAGAGCACAGGCTTATAAGAAACGCACACAGGGCATAAAAGAAGCTCAGACCACAGACACAGAGCCTGAACCTTCCACAGAGCCTGAACCTTCCACAGAGCCTGAACCTTCCACACAAGCACACTCGCACTCAGTGAAAGGACACGATTTATCCAGCTCGCTCCCAGCCCGCCTGGCATACATAGCATCGTCTCTTCTCTTTGGTTCATTGTGAAAAATCTGTGTCCTCTTTTAAGCCACTCAGCCTGGCAATTAAGTCCGCTTAACAAATTTGCTGATCTACCCATGAGGGGGAAAGGCATGCTATAGCGTTCATATTCACGTTCACATTTCTCCCAAATGATATAATCAGAACCTGTGATTGGATTTCTCAATTCGTCTCCGTTGATTCAATAAGGTCATTTAGACCTCTGTAACTGCCCGTTGTCCGACCGCACACTTATATGAAAAATATACTGATTCACTTATTTTCTCGGCGGAGCTAATTCAATTAGCTTTACTTGATGCATGGCATTCATAAACCGCTTCTCAGAGGTCCTTTGTGTTGGGGACCAGAACACAAAATAATCCATGGTGCGTCCATAGGTTATGAACCGAGGCCATTGATAATTAGGGATGTGAGTGATACAACCGTAATCCAAACACTACACATTTAAGGGAAACATCTATTTTCTACATGGAAACAGTAGTTTGTATAGAATAGCTTGTATAGGATGAATGCTGTACACGTCAGGGCTAAAGAAGAGGGCTTTCCCAGTAGAACATGGTACTCTATAGACCTCTAGACCTCTACTGCAGTCTCCCATTGGTCGGTAATAGACCACCTTATTAGACTGGAAGGCTCGGTTTTGGTTAATCCTGCCACCAGATTTAGGATTTGTGCATTTAGGACATGCCGCCTACACAGCATTTTGTCTTCGTTTTAGTCAGCCAAAGAACAAAAAATGGCTAAATGGATTACTCTTTCTCGTTTCCTGTTGTCGTGCACCTTAAAAAAAATGCTAAACGTATTCATTCATAAAAAATAAAAAAATGAGATGCCAGTAACTGACATGATTTGTCAGGAATGTGTTTCCTAAAGTGTTGTATTTTTATGCTACAGTATGTGCTTGAGTTTCACACTTCTATCCTCTTGAAACATGTCGATGTTATCATGCATAGATTCTCTTTTGATGCATTGATAATCTGCAGCGCTATGAAGTGTGTTCGTACCTGTGACTTCCCTTTTTACAGTAGTGAGCATAGTGGGGCGTGATGTGGGTGTCATTCGGCCATGAGGGGCTGTAGTCATACCTGGTTCACCCCCATAGATGTCCAGCATGCTGCTGCTGAGCACCTGGAGAGGAGGGAAGGAGAGGAAGGAGATGTCAGGGAATGGTTGAAACACAGACACACAGACACAGAGAGAACATTTCATTCAGACTCAGCGACCTCAAGTTCACAAAGTCATTGAAACTTTTGGAAGCAGGTTGACATCGGCTCATTTGAAAGCTTTGAACGGGTAATGGGAATTTGTACGGTTTCAGATGAGGTTGGGCGTGAGGGCAATCACAGCACCGTTGGCAGTCCTATTGCTTCTCAGCCCTCAGTGCATTGCTTTTGTGTGATCCAGCAGGAGAGGCTAGGGGCCTCCATGTCTCCCCACCAGTGGCCTGCCTGACCACAGCCTTGTCTGGGTCCCCTAAGGCCCTCTCAGGTCCTTCTCTGGGAGTACGACCTCGCTTTTACTAGCCTAAAATGGCCATTATCAGTGACCACTATGACTACTCTGCTTGAAAGGGCCCCAGAACACAGAGGCGTCTGTGTGTTCAAAATAGCACCCCACTGGATGAAAGCCGGGTCATAACCCGCCCAAACAGACACCAAACTGTTTTTCTACACCGCTTATCCACTGTGAGAAAATAGGCATATATTTTCCAAACAAGCGGGACAACGACAGTCTCTTTTCGGGACTCTGTTGGAATGCTGAGAGATATGTGGGCCTCTGACACACACTGTATGCATGTCCAATCTTAGGGAGCTGTGTATTTCTAGGAATCCTACAAAAGCCGGCACAGACGCCACAAGCTGTGTAAAAGACAATTTGTCACTGTGCATGTGTGAAATTCAGTTCCTAGAGTAGTGTAGAGAGGGATAAGAATAGAGGTCAAGTTATGGGAGGGAAGGAGGGGGTGGGAGGAAAATAAGGAACGGCAGACATTTCATAACTTACAGTTGGTTTGCTTTGCCTGTAGATGGCTTTCTCTCTCTCATTATCTCTAACGGGGGGGGGGGGGGGGGGGGGGTACTTATCAAAATTAAAGATTGCGACAGTCCCCCGACTGCTCACTCACATCGTAATCACTTCAATCCGCTCCCATCTGTGTTCCTGGGATATGTTGACATGGCAAAACGACGTGATGCATCGTACTGTATGACTAATTAAAATGAATTGATCCATTTAAGCGCGCTATCATTTCAGAACAAGCCCGTCGGGAGTGTAGGCATTAACCCAATCCAATGCCTCACTGCCTCACGCTAAATCTCTCCTCCTCTCCCTTTTCTTCCGGTCGCTCTGATCTTCACTCTCTACACCCCCCTCCCCCTGTCTTGTCTTTCATACACACACACACACACACACACACACACACACACACACACACTCCTCCGCTTTTCTGTCACCCTGTTGTTCCTCTCTGTTTCTATGTGTGTGTTTATGTGCATGCCTGCCCGCTTGCCTCTGTCTGTCTCTCTCTCTCTATCTCTCCATCTCTCTCCATCTCTCTCCATCTCTCTCCATCTCTCCATCTCTCTCCATCTCTCTCCATCTCTCTCCATCTCTCTCCATCTCTCTGTCACATTCAATGCTGTGGGGACACATTCTCCTTTAGTACCACATACCTCTGTTCAGGATTCAGGTGTGGCTATAATCGTTACTCAAATGTCCGAGCATCGGCTCAAAGTTTTACAATTCCACTCTAGATATAATTTGCATTGGGTCTATTGGTCTCTGCTGCCATCCAGGCATTTTCTTTCTAATGGAATGCCTAGTCTGAATAAGATATTTTTTTGCGGTAGTAGATATCTAGCATAGTCTCGGCGTTCTCCCCATGTCTTCTTGACTACCGTTCCCAAACTCTCTGGTAGTGACCATGTAGGGCTTTCAGCAAGAAAAGAAGAATCACAGACTTAGTGTTTATACTAGTTAACACATTATTCTCACACTGTCATAATTTACCGTGTAGTTACGTGTATTGATATCACTTGCGGATTAATCTGTATTGTTCGACAGCTTGAGAAATGTGAGAAATGCTTTAAGCCTCAACCCTGGTGAAATGAACTTTGACTCATCGGTGGACTTAATCTGGCTTCACACAAAGCCAGCTCCTTTTTTTCCCAAGCAAGTCAAGCCTGAAAGTTCATGTTTGGCAGAGGAAGTAGTTCTCACATCCCCCTTTAAAGAAGTCAGTTATGCAACTTAACTTTAAAGCTGAACTTGACTACTCAATATCTGAAACTTCATGAGTGTCAAGAAGATTAAGGATCTTCTGGGAATCACTTCTGGATCAAGGAATCATGTCAGCAAGAGTCAATAGACAGAAACACCTGCATGTCGATAGTATCGTTGCATTTCTTTTGTTTTTACCCTTAGTTTTGCAATTCAAATGAGTGTTTTTCCCTTTACATTTGCGATTGATATAATAGTTAATATGATCATTCATACTTACGTTGTTTTGCATTATGATGCTGGGATCCATACAATCCAAGCCCCTGTCATTGAACCCGGACTCCAGGCTAATCAAGTCATCAATAACGGCATCCATTGGAAACTAAAAGAAAACAGTCATATTGTACCAGCCTCAGTTCAGTTCGGATACATAACAACAGGTAATAAAAACACTAGGTGAGCTAATGCTCTCGCTGTAATTCAATGTAACATTTCTTTTTTGCATCATTCAGAGGGAGGGACAGTTAGGATCCTAATCCAATAACAGACATTTCTTCACCACCATGCTGGAAGAGATCAGCCGTCATGGTGGGAACAAAATGTTTGTCATCAAACTAGTTTCCTCCTTAACAGAGATTCTCTTTAGGAACTGAATCTCTGAAGTGATTGATGAGCATTTTAGAGAGAATGGGCGGGTCACTAGAGATAACTGAGTGGTTCACACAGCAGGAATCTCATGTCAAAGAGATTTAGGACTCTGTAATCAAACCTGCATTGTGTTATTAACTCACAGAATTATTTCTGGCACTGCAAGGACCTACTAAACAAAGACACTGAGATAAAACAAACAAATAGCGGGATTGATTGAATCCCAACACTAAATATCAAAGGTACAGTTGAAGTCGGAAGTTTACATACACTTAGGTTGGAGTCATTAAAACTAGTTTTTCAACCACTCCACCAGTTTCTTGTTAACGAACTATAGTTTTGGCAAGTCGGTTAGGACATCTACTTTTTGCATGACTCAAGTAATTTTTCAAACAATTGTTTACAGACAGATTATTTCACTTACAATTCACTGTATCACAATTCCAGTGGGTCAGAAGTTTACATACACTAAGTTGACTGTGCCTTTAAACAGCTTGGAAAATTGCAGAAAAGGATGTCATGGCTTTAGAAGCTTCTGATAGGCTAATTGACATAATTTGAGTCAATTGGAGGTGTACCTGTGGATGTATTTCAAGGCCTACCTTCAAACTCAGGGCCTTTTTGCTTGACATCATGGGAAAATTAAAATAAATCAGCCAAGACCTCAGAAAATAAATTGTAGACCTCCACAAGTCTGGTTCATCCTTTGGAGCAATTTCCAAATGTCTGAAGGTACAACGTTCATATGTACAAACAATAGTACGCAAGTATAAACACCATGGGACTACGCAGCTGTCATACCTCTCAGGGAGAAGACGCGTTCTGTCTCCTAGAGATGAACGTACTTTGGTGCGAAAAGTGCAAATCAATCCCAGAACAACAGCAAAGGACCTTGTGAAGATGCTGGAGGAAACAGGTACAAAAGTATCTATATCCACAGTAAAACGAGTCCTATATCAACATAACCTGAATGGCCGCTCAGCAAGGAAGAAGCCACTGCTCCAAAACCGCAAGACTACGGTTTGCAACTGCACATGGGGACAAAGATCGTACTTTTTGGACAAATGTCCTCTGGTCTGATGAAACAGAAATGGATCTGTTTGGCCACTATGACCATCGTTATGTTTGGAAGAAAAAGAGGAAGGCTTGCAAGCTGAAGAACACCATCCCAACCATGAAGCACGGGGGTGGCAGCATCATGTTGTGGGGGTGCTTTGCTGCAGAAGGGACTGGTGCATCATGAGGATGGAAAATTACGTGGATATATTGAAGCAACATTTCAAGACATTAGTCAGGAAGTTAAAGCTTGGTCTTAAATGGGTCTTCCAAATGGACAATGACCCCAAGCATACTTTCAAAGTTGTGGCAAAATGGCTTAAGGACAACAAAGTCAAGGTTTTTGGAGTGGCCATCACAAAGCCCTGACCTCAATCCCATAGAAAATGTACGGGCAGACTTGAAAAAGCATGTGCGAGCATGGAGGCCTACAAACCTGACTCAGTTACACCAGCTCTGTCAGGAGGACTGGGCCAACTTATTGTGGGAAGCTTGTAGAAGGCTACACAAATTGCTTGACCCAAGTTAAACTATTTAAAGGCGATGCTACCAAATACTAATTGAGTGTATGTAAACTTCTGACCCACTGGGAATGTGATAAAATAAATAAAAGCTGAAATAAATAATTCTCTCTACTATTATTCTGACATTTCACATTCTTAAAATAAAGTGGTGATCCTAACTGACCTAAGACAGCGACATTTTACTAGGATTAAATGTCAGAAATTGTGAAAAACTGAGTTTAAATGTATTTGGCTGTGTCTGTAAACTTCTGACAACTGTACCACGATGAACACTTACTGAAAATCAAAACGCTCACTCACCTCACTGTCATGGTTTGATGCCAGGGTCAGCAGTGTAACAGGGCTGCTGGGGGTGCTGCCATCGCTGAGGGGGGCCAGGTGGCCGTTCCTCATCACTGGAACGGCGCCCAGGAGCTGCCCTCCCTGCCCAGTGGGGTGAGGGTGGCCCCCCTGTCCCCCGGCCACCTTGGAACCCAGCGTCAGGTACTGCTTGACCTGCTGACTCTGGGCCTGGTGTAGGTGGAACTTAGAGCCCTCCAGGTGGCTCTGGACCTGTTCCATACAGACCTAAGATCAGTTATTGGGTAACACAACAGGCAACGGTTACTATGTAGTCTCAAATAACACTTCAGTGTTAGTATGCAATCTCAGATAGACATAAAAAAAAAAAAAAAAGTCGCTGCTCAGTGCAGTCTCAGAGAGAGCACAGATAGTGCAGCAAGTCATGAGTCATGTTTCATCAAATTGTTCTCAATCATGTTTTACCCCTGAATCCTCTTGACTTCTCAAGCAAATGACGAACCAATCAAACTTTAGACAGGAAGTAAGAAGATGATCTACCGCAAGTGTAAAATGTTGTAACAGTAAGTACAGCATTAGCAGATGTTCCAATGTACTACCGTATCCTTCAAATGTCTATGCCCTAAATGTATACACACACCATACAACTACAACCAACTTACTAAACCAGTTATGAATATCTCAACAAAGTCCCCCAAGTTGACTTCATTGGAGTATGTATACTGTTGCTATTGAAACATGAATCCTTACATTGGAAACTCGGGCTCCGTCTCGCATCTTGTAGTAACTACAGTCACTTAAGTGTGGCATTCTCATCGGTCAGATAGAGACTGTCTTCAGGTCTGGTGTACTAGCTGTAGAGCTGCTCAAAGTACCAGTAGGATTGTGGTTAAGAGGCTGCTATCCGGTGGCTGTCCTGGTGAGTTGAGAGGTTGAGGACTGTCCCCTCCTGTCCTCAGCCAATGTCTTTATAAACTTCTTAAGGCTCTGCACTAAATTCACTAATTAGGCGAGAAGCCGGGCTATCCCTTAGTTTCCCTGCGTGATAATCACTTCAAACAGAGACTCATCAGATTACCCTCGGGTTTGATCCCAACAGGATATCTGCCCATGGCTTTTGCCTATATCTTGACTAATTCAACGGGACCGCCCTGTTTCTGTTTGGGAGTTATCGGCCAATCACAATTGACCCCTAGTTCTGACTCTCTGCGATCTCCTTCGGGGGGGTCTAGTAGTTGACTCTAGTACAATTGTTTCTTTCTTGTTCTTCTTTTTAAAATAATTTTGGACGGCCATTTCGACCACGACCCCTCCTTTGGCCAATCATTGTCTGTCAATTACTCTAAGAATAACCCGAGATGGACTATTCTGGGTGCTAATTTTAGTACTGTAACTATCGTGACCCTATTTTTATCCTCTTGCCTAAAAATGTTTCACTCTTGTCTAGGGCTATAAAGGGGATCATTGTCGTCCTTTTTTTTATTGGTTTACAGTCGCTTAACTATTTTGAGAAGAATTGGTTGATCATTGGGTTTGATTCCTCTCTACTATCAGTGAATTCCCGTGAGATTTTCATGACTTTACCATAAACCATTTGCCATGCTGGTTGACCTCCTGATAGTAGATGTTTGTCTCCTTTTAGCAGTAGCTTCTGGCTTTCTTCATCATTCCTCGTTTAATCAATACAGAGAAGAAACAACTCAGGTCAACGTAGGTCGGTACCACAGTTGTAAAGTTGGAATCCTCGTCATCACACAGGAACATTCAGAAATGCTTTTTTTTTTAGCTCCGGGACCGCAGCAGACAACTGTAAACGCTTGCTCCCCTTTACTCCAATACTAGTAACAACATCTTGAGGTTGTAAGAAAAAAAAAAGAGGTCTGTACTACAAAACAAAAGTCCTAGAAGCACCTGATTTGACCACAGACACAGATGCACACTTTGCACATAACAATAGTATTGAATCAGCATTTTTGCTCAACACCAGTGCTGTCGTCTGTCGTCCACATAGCTCACATAGATGACTGGCCCTGCTCAGAATGGGCTCACGCACGACAATACTGAACTTGTCACCAATGAAGAGAGAGCAAGTCTCATCGCTGGCAGCTAAGGGCTAAACAAGATGCCATTTGTTACTCAATCAACATTCTTCAAGAGCGGATGGAAAGACTGCCAGCGTACTACACTCAGCTTGTTGTCTGAAGAGACAGAGGTTGTCCTTGGATTAATAGCCTTCTCTCTACTGTACATGCAGCAGGAGACACGCCTATTAGGTCGTTAGGGGACCTCTAATTAGATTCCACCAAGTAATGTATCTTCTGTCACTAATGCGCGGCATGACAATGACAGGACTGTGCATGAAGACAAGACACACTGCAGTTCACTAGGCACAGAATAAGACATGACTGGAGAATCGGCGATGTAGACGTTGGTAAATTACTTTGACACTCTTGAAAATGGAAGAGTTTGTGTCTATTCTTTTCCACTTGTTGGAACTGATTGTGACGTCCCTTCTTTCGTTCATTGGATTGTCGTGATCAGAGCCATATATTTAAAGAGTTAGGCCAACTTTTAGAATTGTGAATATTATTCTAATTCAAATTGTTTAAATATTCCCCAAGTAATGTTAATGGGGAACTAACATAGCTGCCATAGAATGTTGAAGTGTCATGTAAATGCATCATCATTTATACAACGGCTGGGTCTAATCCTGGATGCTGATTGGTTAAAATCACATTCCAACCAGTGTCTATTCCACAAGTTACCACCAGCTAAAGCAATGATGTTGAAATGCCTATTTACTCTGTTCCAGCTCACTGCACAATCCACGGTCTCATCAGCCCAGCCAGGCAATTTATAAACTTGATCTCCACTATAAAAGCATCTAGACATTATCTTCCATTTCTTTTATACTGGCATTTGGTTTTCAACAGCGGAGATTTGTATAAACCTTCCTCTCGTTCTCTCCAACATTTGCAACATTGTTTCAATATTGAAATTCAATCTCCATCTGTCCCATAGTAATGAATGTGTCAGGAGTCGGGACGAGACAGACAGGCAGACAGTTTATCTCAGCCAGTCAAAATCATGAATCAGCTGGCATAATTTTTATGGATATATACAATGAAATGTCAATGGAAAACAAAGTGATTGTGCTAGCTGTGTTGTTGGCTAGCTCCTCTGAACAAAAGTGTCCTGACGAGAGAGTACATTTTCTATGCCAGGCCAAATCGTGCATCATTAGCTCATTGTTATGGATGTATACAAACAAGTAAATGTAACTAAAAAACAGCTTAAACAAATGCAAGTGCAGCTACTTTGCTGTTTGACGTGACTGTAAGTTAGCCATAGTTGGCTAGCTAGCAAGCAAGGGATAAGAACGTTGCCAGACAGTATGGCAATGGAATATTTAGAACGAACAACTGGGTCGCATCCATAGATACAGAACAAAAAGACTGAACGACCGGGTCGCGTCTCTGACAACCGAACCAATAGAACGAACGACCAGCCGGCTCGGGTAGCAACCTTAGATTTGTGTCGGGACTACATCTCGTGAAATAGTTTGAATAAATTCTTCAAAACATATATTTTTTAATTAAAATAATATGTCCATCATTATTTGAATATGTTGGTAACCAGTTGTATAGAAGTGATAATGCCCTCGAAGCCGGTGTTTGGATGTCACAGTCGTTGTATGGAGGAGACCAAGGCGCAGCGTGATATGCCTACATTCTTCTTTAATAAAGAAAGAACACTGAACAAACTAACAACATAACAAACCTTGACGCTAATATGAGAAGTGAAGCCAGGCAACTAAACATAGAATAAGAACCCACAAATACCCTATGGAAAAATGGCTACCTAAATATGGTCCCCAATCAGCCTCTGATTGGGAACCAATTCAGGCCACCATAGACCCACATATACCTAGACTAACAAAACCCCTAGCTATACAAAAAACCCTAGACAATACAAAAACTAACATACCCACCCTAGTCACACCCTGACCAAAATAATAAAGAAAACAAAGTTAACTAAGGTCAGGGCGTGACATTGGAGGATATATTAGCACGTTTTCTGGCCCGAGACAAAGTGTCCTCCAAACAGTGGGTTCTCGGGCATTATCACTTAAGAAGAAACCACATTTGCCAGACTCTCTAAATATATGGGTCTGGTTGTGATGAATGGAGGACGCACCCACACCCTCTAATGGTTTGGACATCGCTTAGAATTATTTCCTCCTATGTCAAAATGACCCAAAATCATGTTTGTTTGTGCACTCGACCCATGCCACTATTCTGTCCCACTGTACAAAATACGTAGTTGAATGCAGTCCATGTCATTCCACTAGCATATACATCATCAAACAGTATTTCTAACAGACATTGGCGCTGTAGATGAATGCCTGCGGCAAACATATTGTGTACTCCCAATGCAGTTTGCTTATGATTGAATCAGAGCATAAATTTGTTGTTGTTTCGTTTGTTTTTCTAATGGCTGGTGGGAAGAACATCCATGAGAGCTTTGACTCCTATTAGGGCGGCAGCTGTGTCCTCTCCTTGTTTTCACTGCTTAAGCCACTAAAACGAGGAATGTCTCACAGGCAGAGAAGAGAGAGACAACTCACTGATCTGATCCATGGCTCACTCTAGGACTGACTTACTGTCTGTCTCCTACTTTGATGTATAACATGCCGCATTATTTCCCACAGCGTAGCTGTGATGGCGCTGATAAAGAAAGTGCATCACGCTTATGACATTTTCTGTCAGTTATGATAAACGAGAGTTAAATGGCATGAGCAGTACGTCAAAGTCAACAACAACAACAAAAAACACGAATAATGTCTGGACAGATTCAGGCATCCCATTAAATGAGCTTTTATGCTGGAGACGGTCATAAAAAGTTGGGATAAAGTCATTTTCAAGACGAAACTTGGTAAAAAAAAAAACATTCCCATTCTAACAACATCAAGTAAGACAGCGCAAAAGTAACTAAGAACCTAATATCCACTTTAAACATCAAAGACGTTAATTTATGTTTTTAACATATAAAAGTACTCTACAAACTAGACATAATATCCACACTCAAATCTACTTTCAACTGTGACTAAGTTGCGCTGATTTACCTCGGTATGTACTTTCTCCTTGAAGTCAGATAGTGAAGCCCTGCAGTAGCACAGTGATCTATGGTCTTTGATAACACCTCTGCATGTCACAGAGCTCACTCCCAGGTAGCTACTGTTCACTATTCTAGACGGCCAGCTGTTGTTTAACTCAGTTTCACTCTTACACAAGTTCTTGTTTCACTTCAGAAAAATCTGGATTATGAAACACAGGGTTATTATTTCACTTGGACAGGCTTTGGCAATTCTGGACATAACCTTATAACCTCACAACTGTTGGGATTCATTTCTACTATGAATCCCAAACTTTAGTGTTATATTGACCAACTTAAAAATGCATGAAGTATTTTGAAGTAATACTACTACAGTAATGTTGTGCAGTAATGCTCTTTCTGTGGTGTAGATACAGACAGATATGTTCGCAGACATGGTTCCTGTGGATATGCTGAGGCAGCTAACCAGTTAATAGCCGTGACCACACATCTGAGATTGTATGGAGGGAGGAGAGATAATTCCACACTGAGTAGAATTGCCCTTTTTTGGAATGTCAGTCTTGAAGAGCATGCTCTTTGGAGCTGTGTGTGTGTGTGTGTGTGTAAGTAGTAAGTGAGTATTATATAGGTCACACAGAAAATGCCATTACAATAACCCACCATACATAGACACCCCATCAACCAAACGATGCATTTACACTTGTAGCCAAGCTGCGAGTACCTCCATATGCATACAGTATCCTGGGTGAGACTGCAGAGACCCTTTCCCCCCCTCTCTCCTCCCTTTTTCACCCTCTCTCTCTTTCCCTATTTATCCCTCTCTATCCCCCTCTCTTTTGCCTGCTGATGTCACCTACCGGCAGTATCTGGATCTCAGTCAGAGTGATCACTTTGACCACACAGGATCGACTCATGGCTCCGAGAGTGACGGCCGCCCCCCTACAAACACGACTCAGGCAACAGAAGAAGAAGCGCTACCGTACTGCCTGCCTGTCAGGATCCCAGAAACATAAAAGGGAGAAGAAGAGAGGTGCTGCCATGTTGTTCCAGGAAAGGAAGGTATGACACATCAGCTTTTTAGAGAGCAGGTCCGCTTCCTTCAAGTGTGTGTGGGCTTGCGTGAGCCAAGCACTCATTGCAAACCCTAACATTCGTTAGGAAAAGGCCTGACTGTGGCAGAAACACAGATAGCAGTTGGTCTGAAGCAGACAGGGGGGGATAGTTCTGTGTTCCTGCCTGAAACACTTTCAGCTCTGATTAGCACATTCCCCCCAGGTTATCTCACTTCCCCAGCAATCCCTTTACTACACACACAAACACACACACAGGTCTCACTGGGTCTCCAAGACACACACACACACACACAGAGACAGAGGACAGGTCACTGTTCTAACCCAAGGACACAGTCTGAGAGAGTTTACTATGGAAGCCCTTGGCAGGTCATCCAGAAGGCATTGTGCTTACCAGAACCTCTCTGTACCAGAAATACTGAGGACAGCAAAGTGGAAGCTTGTGTGACTTAACCTCTTGACCCTGAAGCATCAGATCATGTCAAAACAATCAGCGAAATGTCCAAGCCAACAAACACCTAGTCTGAGAAATGGATTATTCCACATTTCAGCAGAAGCATTGGAGGAATGAGACTGATAGTATTTTTTTAAACGCTTTCTCTGCCAAATATTCTGCAAAAACATGTTCCCTACCTCAGTCAAATCAATGCTTGTGATGATTGAACGCCCAAATAACTTTACACAGTTAAGTAAACGTATCAGAGCTGAATTTAAGTACAGCAATAAGGGTCAAATAGCATTACATTTCAAAAGCATCGTCTTTTATTTAACTAGACAAGTCAGTTAAGAACAAATTCTTATTTACAAAGACGACCTAGGAACAGTGGGATAACTGCCTTGTTCAGGGTAGAACATTAGATTTTTACCTTGTCAGCTCAGGGATTTGATCTAGCAACCTTTCGGTTACTGGCCCAATGCTCTAACCACTAGGCTACCTGTCGCCCCAGAGTGCATGCTGTCTTTAGAGTGCATGCTTAACTTGACACTTAAAGGCTCCATTAAAGTCATGTCTCGCAGTGTCGGAAAGAGGCATATTGTTGTGAATTCTTTTTCTGGTGGGAGGCTTGTTTGTGACCTAATAAACACACATGTCTCTGGGCCTTAATGGTTCATGGTTTTGTTATTGTGGGAAATCCTTAAGCTGATACCGTTAGGCTACTGCCCTTAGTGGAGTTGTTGTGTTGACTGACTGTTTTAATTATCTGAACAAATGAGCAGTCAAATTGAAATGACACTTTAGTCAATGTTTTAGTGTGATTTTGTTCTTCGTTTAGTGGACATATTTTGTGGACAGGAAGTTCTCAACTGGGAAGGAAGTTGAAGTTCTCAGACAAGTGCTTGTTCAGCTCTCTCTCACTGTGTGTGTGTGTGTGTGTGTGTGTGTGTGTGTGTGTGTGTGTGTGTGTGTGTGTGTGTGTGTGTGTGTGTGTGTGTGTGTGTGTGTGTGTGTGTGTGTGTGTGTGTGTGTGTGTGTGTGTGTGTGTGTGTGTGTGTGTGTGTGTGTGCGTGCGTGCGTGCGTGCGTGCGTGCGTGCGTGCGTGCGTGCGTGCGTGCGTGCGTGCGTGCGTGCGTGCGTGCGTGCGTGCGTGCGTGCGTGCGTGCGTGCGTGCGTGCGTGCGTGCGTGCGTGCGTGCGTGCGTGCGTGCGTGCGTGCGTGCGTGCGTGCGTGCGTGCGTGCGTGCGTGCGTGCGTGCGTGCGTGCGTGCGTGCGTGCGTCCTGGCTGACCATTTTCCATTAATCTTGGGGCCCATCCAGAACGCTCACCTTTGTTAGTCCCACACACCACAGCAGGTATATTTAAAACATAAGCAAGGTACTTCCTGTAAGAGTTGGCCTGCTTCTGAGACAAGACTTCAAAGTCCTGCTCCCACATCTAAGGGCTGTTTTATCCTGCTAGAAAAGGAATGCATAATAGCCACTGCACCTCACTTTAATGATTCATATATAAATTAAATATTACAGCCACTTTAACATCAGTGCTATATATGTGTGCCTAACTGTTACCTTGAGCTTGATGTTGGTATAGGGGTGGTATGTGCCTGTACTGGAAATGTTGACCTTGTATTTGTAAAAAAAAAAATGCATGTACAGTAGCCTACGGTATATGGGGAACAGAGGGATGTGTACTGTGTAGATGGATATAGTGTTGATTGGTTTTAATGAAGACTCGCTTGTCCGTATCTATCACCATATCTACTGTACAACATAAAAAATCTGACAGCATGCAATAGATATTGTAAACTCTGATATGAGTGAATTAGAAATTTCATTGCATTTCTCTAAATCAGTATGAGCATGCCATATAACATTTTAAGTGCACAGATGTTTTACTCTAGATAAACCTATAATTAGCTGATTAGTGTCAATATCTCTGTCCAACGTATATCTTTCGGGTTCTGTTTAAATCATCCATAGGCTAAAGAGGTCATCGAACACTGAATGGCCATGTGACGAACTAACAGTACCATCCACACATACACACATGCACACATACAGTACCAGTCAAAAGTTTGGACACACTTACTCATTCAAGGGTTTTTTCATTATTTTAACTATTTTCTACATTATGGTACAATAGTGAAGACATTACAACTATTAAATAATCATGTATTAACCAAAAAAGTGTTAAACGAATCAAAATCTATTTTAGATTTTAGATTCTTCAAAGTAGCCACCCTTTGCCTTGATACAGGTTTGCACACTCTTGGCATTATCTCAACCAGCTTCACCTGGAATGCATTTCCAACGGTGTTGAAGAAGTTCCTCTGCTGTCCAACTCATTCCAATCCATCTCAATTGGGTTGATGTCGGGGGATTGTGGAGGACAGGTCATCTGATGCAGCACTCCATCACTCTTCTTCTTGGTAAAATAGCCCTTACACAGCCTGGAGGTGTGTTTTGGGCCATTGTCATGTTGAAAAACAAATGATAGTCCCACTAAGTGCAAACCAGATAGGATGGCGTATCGCTGCAGAATGCTGTGGTAGCCATGCTGGTTAAGTGTACCTTGAATTCTAAATAAATCACAGACAGTGTCACCAGCAAAGCACCCCCACACAATCACACATCCTCCTCCATGCTTCAAGGTGGGAACCACACATGTGGAGATCATCCGTTCACCTACTCTGCGTCTCACAAAGACATGGCGGTTGGAACCAAAAATCTCAAATTTGGACTCATCAGACCAAAGGACAGATTTCCACCGGTCTAATGTCCATTGCTCGTGTTTCTTGGCCCAAGCAAGTCTCATCTTATTATTGGTGTCCTTTAGTAGTGGTTTCTTTGCAGCAATTTGACCATGAATGCCTGATTCACGTCTCCTCTGAATAGTTGATGTTGAGATGTGTCTGTTACTTGAACTCTGTGAGGCATTTGTTTGGGCTGCAATCTGAGGTGCAGTTAACTCTAATGAACTTATCCTCTGCAGCAGGGTCATCCTTGCCTGTGGCGGTCCTCTTGAGAGCCAGTTTCATCATAGCTCTTGATGGTTTTTGCAACTGAACTTGAAGAAACTTTCAAAGTTCTTGACATTTTCTGATTTGACTGACCTTCATGTCTTAAAAGTAATGATGGATTGTAATATCTCTTTGCTTATTTAAACTGTTCTTGCCGTAATATGGACTTGGTCTTCTGCCAAATAGGGCTATCTTCTGTATACCACCCCTACCTTGTCACAACACAACTGATTGGCTCAAAAGCATTAAGAAGGAAAAAAATTCCACAAATTAACTTTTGACAAGGCACACCTGTTAGGTGAAATGCATTCCAGGTGACGACCTCATGAAGCTGGTTGAGAGAATGCCAAAAGTGTGCAAAGCTGTCATCAAGGCAAAGGGTGGTTACTTAGAAGAATCTCAAATATAGAATATATTTTGATTTGTTAAACATTTGTTGGTTTCCATGTGATTCCATGTGTGTTATTTCATAGTTTTGATGTCTTCACTATTATTCTACAATGTAGAAAATAATAAAAAATACACACACACACACACACACACACACACGCTCATACACACACACACACACACACACACATACACACATACACACACACACATACACACATACACACATACACACACACACACACACACACACACACATACACACACACACACACACACACACAAATCAAGACTTTTCAATAAGAGGAGCAGCAACGTTACAAACAATTTCATTCACTTCTAATAGGTTCATAGGGTGGAGAGGGGTGATGAATGGCACAGTTCTTCTTTAGTCATTTCGCAGGAGACGCAATTACAGCCAAATGGAGTAATGCGATTTTCACTCTTTTAAATCAATTAGCCCGGTCCTTCCCTGTCATGGATGACAAGAGGCTGTTCACAGGGACACCTGGGAGCTAAGGCATCTAAGGTCATCCTCCTCCTTCCCTGCGTCCTTCTCTTTGCTCCTGCTTAAATGACAGAGACTAGAAGCTAGCAGTGCCAATGTGAGGAGTGCCTGTAAGGTTCTCCCTGTGTTTTCAGGTGTTTTGTTCACTATGTTGTTGAAAATGATGAGATGTTGAGATGCTGCTGAAAGGCTAAAGGCAATGCTGTTAAAAAAGCTGCTGATCGTCTACAAGTAGTTTGTTGACCACCTGTAGATGAACGACAGACTAGTTCTTATTCAGTCAATAGACGTGCAGTTGACATGTTACTGACGGTCTTTAGATAGATTGTAGAGTATCTGCAGATGGGATATCCAAATAAAGTGTTACTGATTCGAGAAGCATGATCAACTGAAACATTGCAATTTGAGAGCTCAGAATGTCCCCTGTGTCCATCTTACCTTTAGCAGACACTCTTATCCAGGGCACTTAGGGTAAAGTGACTTGCTCAAGGGTACATCAACAGATTTTTAATCTAGTCGGCTCGGGGAATCAAACCAGCGCCCTTCTAGTTACTGGCCCATCTCTCTTAACCACTAGGCTACCATGAAGTGGCCATAGCTGTCCTTGTCATTACGCACAAGTTTACACAAGCACGAGCAGCTTCAACTTCAGGAAGTAATAGTGTGAAAAATCTTGAATCGTAAACCTCCCTGAAGGCACTCACGAAACCCTCACCTCCCCCTGAATCACCAAATGGCCATCTCCTGCCACATGACTCCTCCATCCTCCCTGACCTTCAGACACAAAGCTGCCCAGTGCCGCAGAGCAGTGGCCCATGGGTAAACTGCTGTGTCTGTGTCTGCGGTTTTGAAGGGCATCTTTGTCCCTAACCATGGCTGACCACTAGGTTGACCACTGGTCTGGGACTAAATGGATCCTCTTTATTGTCATCCTCTGGGTGAGGTTAAGAGAAGTGGTATTGCAGGCTACTTTAATCTGTGTTTTGGCAGAGAGGGAATGGGAGTACCGAGCTGTCACTTCTGTACCATTGAGGTCCTAAGATATGCACTCAGTAAAAGAGATGTCAATAACGTATCTCAAGTAGAGTACAATTTCATAGGACAAATGTACCCACGTTTTTTTCCCTTCCAAGAAGATACCAGCCTACAGAGGAGGCTGGTGGGATGAGCTACAGGAGGATGGGTTCGTTGTAATGGCTGGAATGAATACATGGAATGGTATCAAACTGACCAAACACATGCAGACCACATTGACACCGTTCCATGGATTCCATTCCGGGTATTACAATGAGCCCATCCTCCCATGGCTCCTCCTACCAGCCTCCACTGCGCCATGATGTATTGGATATTTTCTTAAGTAGATGTTCCGATAGCAAAGTGGTAGTCTGAAAAGGATGCATGTCAAAAGCAGACTGAATACTGGCATTGTAGTACTGTATCCCTAACGCAATGATATTTTCACTGATGGCCTCTCCATTGGCGGAATCTATTTTCACAAATTGATTGAATTTGAAGGGAAAAAGTGAAATACTACGTCTTTATCGTAACCACCGCCATTTTATTGTTCGACTTGAGTTCATATTTTACCACGCTCAGAGTGTTCTTATTATCTTATTATTATCTCACACCAGATTTGTTTTTGTCGTAAGCATTTTATGCTGTCTTTTTGCATTTTTTATTGAACCTTTATTTAACTAGGCAGATCAGTTAAGAACAGAATCGTATTTACAATGACGGCCTACCAAGAGGCAAAAAGGGGCATCCTGTGGGGACATGGCTGGGATAAAAATGTTTTAGGACAAAACAGACATCACGATAAGAGAGATACCACAACACGACACAAAGAGAAACCTAAGACAACAACACAGCGTGGCAGCAACACATAACACAGCATGGTAGCAACACAACATGACAACAACATGTGGCAGCAGCACATTGTCTAATTGATTCTATATAGGCAGTCAATACAGTTGAAGTCGGAAGTTTACATACACCTTAGCCAAATACATTTAAACTAAATTTTTTCTCAATTCTTGACATTTAATCCGAGTTAAAATTCCCCGTCTTAGGTCAGTTAGGATCACCACTTTATTTTCAGAATGTGAAATGTCAGAATAATAGTAGAGAGAATGATTTATTTCAGCTTTTATTTCTTTCATCACATTCCCAGTGGGTCAGAAGTTCACATACACTAAGTTAGCATTTGTTAGGATTGCCTTTAAATTGTTTAACTTGGGTCAAATGTTTCAGGTAGCCTTCCCACAATAAGTTGGGTGAATTTTGACTTTGTTGTCCTTAAGCCATTTTGCCACAACTTTGAAAGTATGCTTGGGGTCATTGTTCATTTGGAAGATCCATTTGTGACCAAGCTTTAACTTCCTGACTGATGTCTTGAGATGTTGCTTCAATATATCCACATAATTGTCCTACCTCATGATGCCATCTATTTTGTGAAGTGCACCAGTCCCTCCTGCAGCAAAGCACCCCCACAACATGATGCTGCCACCCCTGTGCTTCACAGTTGGGATGGTGTTCTTCAGATTGCAAGCTTCCCCCTTTTTCCTCCAAACATAACGATGGTCATTATGGCCAAACAATTATATTTTTTGTTTCATCAGACCAGATGACATTTGTCCAAAAAGTACGATCTTTGTCCCCGTGTGCAGTTGCAAACCATAGTCTGTTTTTTTATGGCGGTTTTGGAGCAGCGGCTTCTGCCTGGCATCTTCACAAGCTACTTTGCTGCTGTTCTGAGATTGCTTTGCACTTTTCGCACATAAGTACGTTCATCTCTAGGAGACAGAACACGTCTCCTTCCTGAGCGCTATGACGGCTGAGTGGGCCCATGGTGTTTATACTTGCGTACTATTGTTTGTACAGATGAACGTGGTACCTTCAGGCGTTTGGAAATTGCTCCCAAGGATGAACTAGACTTGTGGAGGTCTACATTTGTGTTCTGAGGTCTTGGCTGATTTCTTTTGATTACCCCATGATGTCAAGCAAAGAAGCACTGAGTTTGAAGGTAGGCTTTGAAATATATCCACAGGTACACCTCCACTTGACATAATTTTCTGGAATTTTCCAAGCTGTTTAAAGGCACAGTCAACTTAGTGTATGTAAACCTCTGGCCACTGGAATTGTGATACAGTGAATTATAAGTGAAATAATCTGTTGTCTGTAAATAACTGTTTGGAAAATGACGTGTGTCATGCACAATGTAGATGTCCTAACCAACTTGCCAAAACTATAGTTTGTTAACAAGACATTTGTGGAGTGGTTGAAAAATGAGTTTTAATGACTCCAACCTAAGTGTATGTAATCTTCCGACTTCAACTGTCTATGATCTTCTCTATGTCTGGAGTCTATAGTCTACAGTATATCTTCAGTTTTTACATTGTTACACTGATAGTCAGGCTGAACACAATGCAATTACCCTTCACTTTATAGCTGCCTAGACCATACCGACTGTAAACCTCCAACCTTATATCTAATCATTAATGGTTTTAAACCTGATCATCAATAGGTTTTAACCAAGCCTTCTTGGTCTGTCTTATTTCAGGAACATTTAGGTAAACAATGACTGCCGACCATCCTAGCTTCCGCTCAGAGCAGAAAGCCATCCGATAGAGGTGAGATAATGGAAAGCAATTGGTCCATTTTGCACCAAATGTCAGGGTAGACGAAATGAGAGGGAACTATTAGCTGGCCTGTCATGGCTGTCTGATTCTGGGAAGCTCACGCTGCGTTCCTATTGTTTTGATTTATATTCTACTATGTGACTGAGGGAGAAAAGCTGACAGCTCAGAAAAATGGTTTAATTCCGACCAGGGTGATATTTACTGCGTGTTGTGAATCATCTTTCATTGATTCCTCCTATATCAGAGTTACTAAAAGCAGCCCTGCCTGGCTTAGAACGTGCAGACTGGAGATAAAATCTACGCTGGTCGCATCCCTGCCTTACCTCCTCCTCCAGCTGACCTTTTGGATCTCCCTGGAGTAAAATTCGCCCCCAAACTTTTGAAAGTGCACATTAAGTATATATGTGGGCTAAATCTGCAAGCCACCGTTCAAAACCTTTCACTCAATATATTCATTACGCCCCCCCCCCCCCCCCTAATCTGATTGTGGGAAATCAAATAATGCAATAGCTGTTTAATGAGAACTAAGCAGAACATTTGATCAACTTTGACCTTACAAGAACAAATAATATGTGGTTTGTGTGTGGCGGACAAAGGCGCGTTTGTCCTGAGCGTCTTTGGTCGCCTGTCGTCACACAGTTGCATGTTTACAGAGGGGGACAGGGGAGAGGGCGACAGAGCACACGCGCACACAGGAGAGGACCTGTGCTACCCAGAAGCACCCAGGCGGAGGTTAGAACCGAGCGTAAGCCTGAGGAGTGAAGGATAAGGGGAAGGAGGTAGAATACTGTCCCCTGTCTGGTTATGAGGTCAGTCTGGTGCTTTCTATGCTCTGGTAGTAGAAGCAAGGTGGTAAGTTAACCCACATACAGTGTAAAGCAATTAGGATTTAAGAAAAGTTGCCAGATCATAAATTAAAAACATTATTGTGGTTATGCTCACAAGACACTGTTTGACAGTACCCATATAATGTGAATACGTTATATGTATAAAAGATCCATAAGTCATCTTAACTCTCAATGCTGGCATTGCGTGGCCCAGCTAAGTGTTGTTTACCCATAATCATACATCACGGTCACTTTTATACACTTCTAGTAGCCTTGTTAAATCTGATACATGCCAGGTGTCAGACAAATACTGTGACAAAAATGTCTTACCCAAGGGAATAATGACTGGATATACATTTTACAAGATCATCACAAGGATTCAGTCCCTTGACTTTTTCCATATTTTGATGTTGCAGCCTGAATTTAAAATGGATTACATTTACATTTTATTTTGTCACTGGTCTACACACAATACCCCACAATGTCAAAGTGGAATTATGTTTTTAGAAATGTTTACCAATTAATAAAATATGAGAAGCTGAATTGTCTTGAGTCAATAAGTATTCAACCCATTTGTTACGGCGAGCCTAAATAACTTCAGGAGTACAAATGTGCTTAAACAAGTCACATAGTAAGTTGCATGGACTCTGTGTGCAACAATAGTGTTTAACATGATTTTTGAATGACTACCTCATCTCTGTTCCCCCGCACATACAATTATCTGTAAGGTCCCTCAGTAGAGCAGTGAATTTTTTAATTTTTTAATCCAGTTTGAATTCAGGCTGTAAAACAACAAAATGTGGAATAAGTCAAGGGGTATGAGTACTTTCTGAAGGCACTGTAATTGACCTGTGTATTCTGTTTGTTTAACTGGCTTTAAATTTGACTTTACTGTCTACTAAAGTTCTATAAATACTTACAATTTGGCTTGCCAGCAAAGCAAATGTATTTTTTCCACTGACAACAGACAGGGGGGTGCAAAGAACCATGACATTTCCCCAAAGTACTCTACTATAGAGTTCATAACGGTACTGTTTTAACTTAATCAAATAGATTTTAATATTCAATCATTTCTTTATAGAT
The DNA here is from genome assembly GCF_013265735.2 of Oncorhynchus mykiss. NCBI lineage: Eukaryota > Metazoa > Chordata > Actinopteri > Salmoniformes > Salmonidae > Oncorhynchus > Oncorhynchus mykiss. Next base: position 50,131,028 of record NC_048579.1, read on the forward strand.
TAATACATAAATTGTCCAAGGCCAGTCTGCTTTAAATTGGATCAATGGACCCCCCTCATTTCTTAATTGATTAATCAGCTCAGCCTGAGTTTAATTTGATATCGAAGAAGACAAGGCCCCAAGAGCGGGGAGTACAAAGTACACCACTGTGCCAGCCTCCCTTGGCCGGCCTGTCAAAGAGGGGCCTTGTCTCCCCTTGTCCAGGGGTCTCTGTCCCAGTCCCCCATCACAGTCCTGTCTCTTTAGGACCTGGGCCATGATCGAGCGCCAAGACAGTCATGGAGGAAATGTACGAATCAGCTGTACTCTTAGCCTGTCTGCATGTGGAGGAGAAGCCTCTCCTCCTTCTAAGTTCTCCTCGCTTCTAAAACCCTCTGATGATCAGCTGATCTACTCTGATTTGCATGCATATAGTAGCAGGTGTAGGCTAGCACAATCTATACCAGGGATGAGCAACTGGTTTCCCATGGGTCAAAACGAAAAACACATTTAAAAACTGTTGAGGGTCTCAATTTACAGTTGAGAGTTAGAATAGGAGAATACACAAGATGCAATTTGGAAATGTGGTTGTGTGACAGCAGTTTTTCTGTGTCACAGACAGCCACTCGATTAGCCCATGTCAGCTAAATTTGTTTAGATTGGTAAATTAGTCTACCGTCCAGCTATCTAAATTTGGTCGAATTATGGTTGAATTACCAAACATTTCTCTCCACCCAATTGCTCTAAAACTGCAACATCTTCTCTCTGCCCCATGGCAAAAATGTGTAGAATGGTAGGAATGTAACTCTAAAACTTTTTCTCCACGGTCAAAAAAACGTTTTAATCGTAAGGAGGAGGAGGGTCCCTCAAATGTTTTGGTTAGAGGCACCCAAATGGCAGGGCTGGCACTTAACTGCATGTGTGGGTATGCAGAGTTCAGATTTTTTGGGTGGCCCCAACCCCCATCAACCCCCATCAACGTTGCCCATCCTTGATCTATACTATAGCTATTGGTCGAGAACAAGAACGATCACAGGGATTCTAACCTGCAAAAACAATCAATTATCGGGGGTTCTCTTTAATCTTCATCTCAGAATAGGATAACAGTTTAGATGTTTTTGACTTCACTCAAACCCACTGAACCCCGAGTACTAGCTGCCATGATAGTTCAAACGGTGTTCCGTGTGATGTCAGAGTGGGTCAGCTCAGCAGCAGGCCTCTAAGCCCTTTAAAGGTGTAACATAGCGATCTTTAAAGAGCTCCAACAGTTGTTTCAGCCTGGTCTTTTTAATGTAGCGAGGGACGGCTAATAATCCCAGTGTTAACATTCCTGAGATGTTTCTCTCTACCTCTCCTCTCCCCCCTTTTCTCTCACCTCTCTCCCCCCTTTTGGGGGGCTCAGCATCACTATGATCTGATGCGCGGGATGGAAAGAGAGCGAGAGAAAGGGAGAGAAAGGGAGTGAGCACCTGTCTGAGGCTAATGTGACACGACACCCGTCTTTTCATCACACCGGGGTGCGCTCCAGACCAAAAGACTGACTTTAGACTTATTAGGATATGAATTGCAATTAAAGCACAATTTAAAATAAAAGAAAGAAGAGTGAGTTGTAAGAGGTTAGATAGGAACCATAACAAGTGCGGAGGTGTTTTTTTTTACAACAATCACGTGTCTTCCGCTTGAAAGCTCGGGTTAAGGCAATTGAGTTAAACTCTCCTACACTCTTCTCTCTGCCATGGTATGTAGCATGAGTTGGGCTAATTGCACATAGTCTGATGTTTCAGTTCCTTCTGAATTGTGTCCTTTGACATGGAATGCTTAAAGGACACAGCTCTGTCTGTGATCAGGCAACACAGAGTATCAGTCTCAAGATGTTGTCCTCAGTTTGAATTGATAACAGGCCTATTTCAAATTGTTACATTTTAGCAGACACTCTTATCCAGAGCAATTCGGGTTAAGGGCACATCAGATTTCTCACCTAGTCGGCTCGGGGTTTTGAACCAGCGACCTTTGGGTTACTGGCCAAATGCTCTTAAAACCACTTGGCTATCTGCCGCCCCTATCTATAATTCTCTTTGCATGGCATGTCTCAAAAGATTGTTTTTGGACCTCCGTGTCACGCCCTGACCATAGTTTGCTTTGTATGTTTCTATGTTTTGTTTGGTCAGGGTGTGATCTGAGTGGGCATTCTATGTTGGATGTCTAGTTTGTCTGTTTCTGTGTTTGGCCTGATATGGTTCTCAATCAGAGGCAGGTGTTAGTCGCTGTCTCTGATTGGAAACCATATTTAGGTAGCCTGTCAGCACAGTTCTTATTGTAGCTTCACGGTCGTTATTAGTTTATTGTTTTGTATAGTTTGTTCAAGTGTTCTCTGTTCATTAAATTCACGATGAGCACATACCACGCTGCATTTTGGTCCTCCGATCCTTCCAACTACTCCTCCTCAGACGAGGAGGATGACGATCGTGACAATCAGTGTAGGGGAGAAACCTCAGAAAACCTGTTAAATACTCAGGTTGCAGCCCTTACTATAGCTTTCACCTTTAAAACAAAAAAAAAATCATAATTTGAAATGCCACAACTCTCTTCCCCTTCTACTTGTTCTATGACCATGTGCGTATTACATGGTCATTAGACTATTAGTGTAATAATAATATTACAGTAATCATGTAGCCATAACATTGCTGACGTCACCAGACTATCCCCGTGCACGTGTTGTTAATCTCGTAGCCTGTTATCCTAACTCGACTACGCGTCTCACCCTACAGGATAACCACACTGCTGGAGAAGACGAGTGGTCCTGATAAGAGCATGCCAGAGATGATTATCTGTAGACCAAGTGGTTGGGCCTTGACAAAGGGATATCTATCTGGCCATCAGAGTTCATCAAACTTTGGATGATCCTTTTCCTGGCTTTGTTGCATTATCTAAAAGTGAATTAAATTGTTTCAACTTTGCATGCACATGGTCCATTCGTGTACTCTATTGAAAATGTTATTGGTGAATTGGTAAAATGCCCATAATTCTCAAAGAGTGATGCCATATTATATTATTATATCTGTACCGTTTGATAATTATTGTTATTTATTCGACATTATTTCTCATCTTACTTTGAAATGAGTGACACAAAACAATACACAACTATAAACAGCATTTCCGTTTGACTTACCTGCCCATACCAATTATATTCCAGCATAATGGCTATCGCTTGATCGTAGCAGTGTTTCTTCCAGTTTAAACTGTTCTTAAAATATGATGACTTTTCACTTCTGTATCTGTCCAACCCTTTACTTTTCCCTGGACGTTGTTGGCTAATAATGCCGTCAGGTCTCGGTGGACTAGCTAGCTTAGCACTCACCCATCAACATAGCACAGCCCAGCTCAGCACAGCCTAACCACTACACTGTTGAAAGTTTTGCACTCCCAGAGCTTACGACCTGTTGATAATGAACCTGAACCCATTATTTTGAGTCAATGAATTGAAAGAAATAGGGCAAAGAATGAAAGCCACCGGGCCAATTACCGGCCTGCTTTGATGTATTACGCCGCCTGTGCTCCTCACCCACACCGCTCCACGTCTTTTGTCTTTATCCCCTCTGTTATTCATTAATTATTCTGACCGGGGTCAAGGGTCGCACGGCTAATTGTGCAGACTGTCTTTACTTGGAGGATGGTGGGGATTCTGCCTAGTAACACTGACACTCTCCCTCGCTGTGCCTAGCCACCTTGCATTATGCCAATTAATCCAATTCTTTTATTTTTTTAATCTTTTACTTTTTCTCCTGGCCCCCCTTTGTTTCTTTTGGGTTCTCTTTCTTAGTATTTTTGGTTCGTACATTCCACAACACCAACACCCCTCTCCCCCCTCACTTATTTAGGGGTCGTTGGGGTTGGTGATGCTAACAGGGGAATTTACCATTTAGACCAGTGGTGGGCAAACCTTTTAGCACGGGCCTGATTTTTTTTTTTGTCCAAATCAATTTGCAGGCCGGAAAAAGGGCAATATATAGGTCCATCATTGTTTAAAAAAAATAATAATGTTACCCCTTTTTCATGGTATCCAATTGGTAGTTACAGTCTTGTCTCTTACAGTCTTGTCTCATCGTAGTTACAGTCTTGTGCCGGCCCGCCACAGGAGTCGCTAGTGCGCAATGGGACAAGGACATCCCTGCCGGTCAAACCCTCCCCTAACGACGCTGGGCCAATTGCGTGCCGCCCCATGGGTCTCCTGGTCTCGGCTGGCTGCGACAGAGCCTGGACTCGAACCCAGAACCTCTAGTGGCACAACTAGCATGTCTTTGACAGGAGGGATACATTCTCTGTGTAATCATTCATGACAATTTTAGTATTTAAAGAATTTTATCCAAAGTGACTTAGCTTGTTATGTAACATATTCAAACCCACAACTCATGCTTCAACCAGCCATTGAAGACACTCTCTGTCCCTAACCTTGATTCCCACAAGTCAAACCCTGCTAAAACTACACGGCTCTCTTTGTCCCTCCACAGTGGACTATGCTTGCGCTTTCCATTTAATGTCCAACAGCTGAATGAAGGGTTAACCGCCCTGAGCTCTGTCACAGCTTGAGCCAGTTTAACGGCCTGTTGGAAAGGCCACACTTGATTTACAGTATAGATAGATAGTATAGATAAAGTATAGTCAATCACGCTGTTGTCTGTCTTTCTGTCTATCTATCCTACCAAGTAAGATACTAAACTCCACAATACATGGGTTGTGCACTTCAGAAGTATGTGGCCCAATAAAGAATGGCACTAGCCTTGTCTCAGATCCGTATGTTAGCCAACTCCTCAAACTCCTCTGTTGCCAAATATAAATCAGACTGGAACCAAGCTAGAATAGAAATAGGCCTAGAAAATACCCAGTGGACTGCAAACACAGAGACATTCTTCTTACTCCCTTTCATTTTGAATTGAATTAAACCCTCATTTATACAGGACAGTCTCATTGAGATAACGTCTCTTTTGCTAGAGAGACCACCTCCAACAAGAAGCACTGATTCTGCATTATACTGTAGCTGATCATGTTGAGATCCAATGATATGGACTCCCCTTTTACTACTGCAGGGCAAGTCATACACCCTCAACATCACAGAGGACTCCATGTAAATACAGGAAACAAAAGGACATATTATCCTAGCGGTGAAGGCCATGGCGGAGGAGAGGGGGCCGTCATCTGTTACGCAACCCGTGTCAGTGTGAGGAAAAGGCGGCAACTTATTGTCTGTCGGGCCACTTTATCTCTCCCTCCATCTGAAATCATGAACACGGAGATGTCGTGTCCTTGTCTGGAGATGATGGGTGAGGAAAGTGGAACGTTTTCATGGGCGATTCTATAGATAGGTAATGTACTTTTATTTATATGTATAAAATATACAGGACAGCAAGATACTCCACAGTGCAGCATCCACCGATGGAATTAGTGTGAGGATTTGAATTAGCTCAGTAATTGCTGTTGTTTTTTTTTGCCTGTAAGCTCTTTAAACACTTAGGGGACTTAAGGGATTGTTCTAAGTAGACTGTAGAAAATGAGAGTTGTGAATTTTACAGCTCTATATTGGGCCAATCTTAGTGAAATTTCACATTCTTTTTACCCTATTATATTATTTCAGGATGTGGTTAAACCAGTCTTTTTTATACCTTTATTTAACAAGGTAAGTCAGTTCAGAACAAATTCTTATTTACAATGACAGCACACCCCAGCAAAACCCAGATGACGCTGGACCAATTGTGCACCGCCCTATGGGACACCCAATCACAGGCAGGTGTGATACAGTCTGAATTCAAACCAGGGACTGTAGTGACACCCCTTTCTCTGAGATGCAGTGCCTTAGACCACTGCGCCACTCGGGAGCCCAATTATTGAGGGATTTTAAAATTGAATTTAGTTGCGTACAATTTAAATATACATGTATAAGATATTGCATATCTCATACTGCATATCTTATCATTAATTGTATTTTTGGTTTTTAATTCAGTTTATTGCATCTCCGAAACCAAAATAAGATTTGTATTTATTTTCGACGTGTGGCTGTGGTCTTTCTATGCCAGCTAGTCCTCTAAATGCTCCCTTAGTTGTCTAGTGATGGAAATCTCAGATCTAGGGAAAAGGGGGCACCTAGTCAGTTGCGCAACTGAATGCATTTAACCAAAATGTGTCTTCCATATTTAACCCAATCCCTCTGAATCAGAGAGGTGCGGGGGGCTGCCTTAATTCACATCATCGGCGCCCGGGGAACAGTTGTTGTGGGGGTTAACTGCTTTGCTCAACAGCAGATTTTTCCACCTTGTCGGAAACGAAGATTTAAAGCAGCGACCTTTCGGTTACTGGCCCAACGCTCTTAACCGCCAGGCTACCTGCCACCCTGGCAACAGCCTGTCTGCCTAGGGAGACTAATAGTTGTCTGTCATGAACAGACAGACGTGTCTCTAGTCTCACCCCTACTGTGTTCATAGTGGTCTAGTTAATGTGACTGTGTATCACTGCTAGCCTGGTCTCCATGGTTGTCCTCTTCAAAAGGGAGTCACCTACTAGCCTGGTTTCCATGTCTGTGCTCTTTAAAGGTAGTCACTGCTAGCCTGGTCTCCATGGTTGTCCTCTTCAAAGGGAGTCACCTACTAGCCTGGTTTCCATGGCTGTGCTCTTTAAAGGTAGTCACTGCTAGCCTGGTCTCCATGGTTGTCCTCTTCAAAGGGAGTACATGCAGCCCAGCACCACTGACTAAGACTGGTCTCAGACTGGTCCCTTTTCCCTCTCCAAAGGTTCGTTCCTGACGCCACTGGTAATAGGTGTCCCAGTTTGGCCTAACTTGGTTGCCGGAGAAGGGACATGGGGATGAAGGGATGAGAGGGCTAAGTTACATCAAATTAGTGGGTCTGAAGGAGTTTGCAGTCTTCTCTCACATCTCATCCTTTTTAGATAGGTAGCAGGTCACAGGTGACTAGGAAGGACAAGATAAGATCACACTAGGGTCTTTCACGAGGCCACTGGTGCATTTGACCTGGTGGTGTTAACAAAATCGAGATCACGAACGGTTTTGGAACAATTTGTCTGCTTTGCCACTTAGAACGTAGGGAAATGATGAAATGTGAAGGGCTTTGCTGAAGCAATTCCTATTTCTCTAAAATATGATCTGCGTGAAATGGACTCCAGGTTCATTATGTCCGTGAACATGACACAAATAATAGAGCATTTATCCCTTGTGTGGTCCCTTTGATGAGCACAGTGGGATAAGGATCTATCCAATAATCAGACAGGAACGTCACTGTCCACAAACCTCCCCACACCAACCACAAACATCCCCCACCTCAAACCCCTCACTAGTACCATAAGCACTTCAACCCACCACCACACCCTCCCACCACTGAGTCCTGATCCCCCTCTCAGCACCTCTAGCCTACGGAGACCCCGGCCTCACCCCTCTCTCATTATAAAACAGATCCCAAATCAACGGAGGGGAGGGGGGCAGATCTCCTCAGGCCATACTAGCCCATGCTCACCGCTCACCGCTCACTGCTCCAGCCACACACCACTGGACTAACTGGTTGCTTATTCTATTTCATGCATTGTACCATTGTAGCTTTTCTTTTGAATCCTATTAGAGGCTGAACTTGGTTTAACTGAAAAAGACTGACGACTTCACTCAATTAGCCGTAATAGGATTAACCGCTGGTATGGGCCGGGAGGTTTAAATAGGAATGGAATTTTGGCAGACACCTGCTACATGCACTGCATTCATCTCATAACGTCTAGTATGTGGGGGGCTGCTTGTTTAATGGGGGCCAGTGTTCCAGTGTGCAGTAGGCCCTGTGTGTATGTGGATGATGGGGCAGGGATCTGAGAGTTGGCACACACACAGAAGGCCGTCCCTGTCCTGTCTCAAGCCCCAGCCTAGGCCCGTGAGGCTGCCAAGAACCCACAATGAGGAGGAGGGGTGCCTCAGGACTGGGACTGGGACTCAGGACTGGCACACACTGTGTGTGTGTGTGTGTATATCCATTTGATATATGGAAAGGAAGAAAAGGTGGGTCACCTGAAAATGGTCTGACATACGGGACTGTCCCGGGATGACATGGTATTATTATTATTATTAACATTTATTTTGACAGGGAGTCAACGTTGAGACCAAGGTCTCTTTTCCAGATGGGCCCTGTATAGCACCACAATACATATCAAAATACAATAAACACATTATACCACAATACACGAAAAGCAAAACACATTCATAAAAAACAGCCACATTCTTCAGTCGAAAGTCTATTTCCCCCATGTCGTAAAACACAACATTTAAATGCTGTTACGAATCACATCTGAAAATCGCCAAACGTCAAACAAGATCACTACTTTAATGTATTTAATGAGTTTTAATGTTGGAACGAATTCATGTGTATTTTTACATGTCATTTGTTTTTTAAGTGCATTTCCTTCTGTTAACCATCGGGGAGGAAAGTACAGTATGAGATATACAGTACCAGTCAAAAGTTTGGACACACCTACTCATTCCAGGGTGTGCTTTGCTGGTGACATGGTCTGTGATTTATTTAGAATTCAAGGCACACTTAACCTGCAAGGCTATCACAGCATTCTGCAGCGATACGCCATTCCATCTGGTTTGCGTTTAGTGGGACTATCATTTGTTTTTCAACAGGACAATGACCCAACACACCTCAAGGCTGTGTAAGGGCTATTTGACCTGTGTAAGGGCTATTTGAGAGGGATAGAGTGCTGCATCAGATGACCTGGCCTCCACAATCACCCAACCTCCACCCAATTGAGATGGTGTTGGATGAGTTGGACCGCATATTGAAGGAAAAGCAGCCAACAAGTGCTTATCAAGGCAAAGGGTGGCTACTTTGAAGAATCTCAAATATAAAATATATTTTTATGTGTTTAACGCTGTTTTGGTTACTACATGGCTCCATATGTGTTCTTTCATAGTGTCACGTTCTGACCTTAGTTCTGTTATTTTATCTTTGTTTTAGTATGGTCAGGACGTGAGTTGGGTGGGCAGTCTACGTTTATGTTTTAAAATAAACATTATGGACACTTACCACGCTGCGTTTTGGTCCTCCGATCCTTCTCGCTTCTCCTCCTCAGAAGAGGACGAGGTTCGTTACACATAGTTTTGATGTCTTCACTATTACTATTTTCTATTATGTAGAAAATAGTTTTTAAAAAATAAGAAAAACCCTTGAATGGGTAGGTGTGTCCAAACGTTTGACTGGTACTGTACGTATTGACCTATTTGCTGGTGTTAATGTCTTATTTCCTCCCAGCGATATTACATCTATTGATTTTCATATTTGTTTCCGTCTCTGATACACAGCAAGAAGAACACAGTAGCTAGCCATTAAATACAGTTCAACGGAGGCCATCTTTATCTGGCTAAAAGTAGTTAGTGATAAATGTACTATCCCAGGGCTGTCTCGAGCAGGGTGAATGAGATACTGTAATTACGCTATTAAACCACTAAGCTAACCAACCTTATAGTACTGTCATGGTAAATACACCTAGATTCACATTCAATGGGGGTTAACCCGCACAGGGCAAAGAGCTAAAGTATTCAATTAGATGTACAGTTAAGTGATTATGCCGGAGAAGCCAATGTTTGGAGGATATATTGGCAACAGTGTTGTTCGTCTCGAGCCACATACAACAAAGTATATTACATATATTTTAGTTTCTGACACTGTATTCTGGCCAGAGACAAGAAACCTAAAAAAAAAGCTGAGTAGCCTAGGTATAGTTAAAAAATGCTACAGTACTGTATAGTTATTTCAACCGGCCCTCGGGTCTCCCAGGCAGACTCAGAGTGTGTGTAGGCCTGCACTATAAAAGCCTTTCTGTTGAACCACAGAGGCCCTGGTTTTGCTTAACTCGGCAAGTCAGTTAAGAACAGATTCTTATTTACAATGACGGCCTACACCGGCCAAACCCAGGCGACGCTGGACAAATTGTGCGCCGTCCTATGGAACTCTCAATCACGGCCGGTTGTGATACAGCCTGGATTCAAACCAGGGTGTCTGTAGTGACACCTCAAGCACCGAGATGCAGTGCCTTAAACGGCTGCGCCACTTGGGAGACCACTGGTTTTGTGGCTTCAATATCCAACCTCTGGCTCCATCTCTGGATTCATCCCAGCAGAGATGGGGTCTGGACTGGAGTGTGTAGATACATAGATAGAGTCCCTCATGCTGACTGACTGCAGACCTAGTGGGCCACAGCACGACACCCCCGGGCACTGCGCCAGCCCAGATGGGTGGTCTTGCCAGATCACTGCCTGAATCCCTACCTATCCCTCCTAACTACACCTCCCCCCTTTTATATACCCAGCCCCTCAGTGGGGTCTATAGGGCTGTCAGCTTTGGGCCCCCCACCAACCCCTTCACCTCCACCTTCCCTGAGACAGTCAACATCAGGCATCATCAGGCTCACAGCAGGGGCTGCTTGTGCATTAACAATCTGGATTCTTATCCATCCGTCCCTCATGCCACCCGGCAACCTTAGGGGATACCCTGCTTCTGAGAGGATAGGCCCTCTTGCTATCACTTACACACACACAGGCAAACACATGTGTGAGTACAAACACAAATGAATACACAGGTGTATACACACACACTCTTTATCGCTCTCTCTCATTCTCTCTCACACACACACACACACACACACACACACACACACCCACACACACACACTCAATGGCACACACCGAGACACAAGTGAGGCCTTAGCTCCCCTGAACCAGACACACTTTAACACATGAAAGGCCTCCTGCAGACCAGAGAAAACAGAATTGCTTCTTTGAAGTTTCCCTAACTTCTCCCCAACACCGGCCGCAAGTCTGATTCATTTCTTGCTATGGGTAACTTGTCTGGGCCAACTGCAACAGAGCTGGGAGTTATTGTACTTCATAGACTATAGCCCCAACATCCCCAAACTGGGATATATAAACTCTCAGTTGCATAGCTAGAAGCCAGGGGAGGAGAGAGAGGGGGGAATACTCTAAAGAAACTGGATTTACGCCATAGCGTTAGCACAACCAAAATAAACACAGACAAGCACACACATCTTAACGCTATAATTCCAGTGACATGTCTTGGCTCAGTGGTCCATCAGCACTTTGTGAGGAGGACTTATTCTCAGGACAATACCGGCCAAATCCTGTGGGACAGAATTCCAGAGAAATGACCCTTGAAACACAAAGAACCTTTTTGGGTGGTTCCTGGCTCAAATGAGCGGACATCGGCATTCGTTTTTAATCACATCATGAGATTAACTATCAATGGCAGAGCAGAGACAACCAAACCGCATGGACAGACACACACACACTCAGCCAAGCCTCACACAACACACTCATCCATTGCTTTCCTCTCAAAGGTTTGTTTGATATGGTGTTTCTAATCTAATCAAAATACAGATTCCACCACCACCACCGGGCCAGGGACAGTAACAACACTGCCCTTGAACAGAGATAGGTGCCTCACCTCAATTGCCTACTATACCCAGCCATATGAGCTCCAGAATGTGACAGGATCAACAACAATGAGCATCATTCACCTTGTTGATTTATGAATTGGTGTGCCTTCGTTGATACAGTTAAATAAAGGTAAAATAAAATTACAAATTAAAAACACCACAGCCAAACTTTACAACAGATCACAACTGGTCGATCTCCAAGGCATTCCTATTCGATCACCAAACATTCTGGGGGAAAAAAAACCACGAAAAATGTACTTTTTGGATTTTGAATTTGTTTTGCTGTTAGGTGCACTCGATTCAGCTGCCCTGCGCGCCGGGTAGGAGAAGTGTTCCCATTTTGAACCACTTCATGTGTCCGAAGGTACCATGTTGGCAGCAACAGTAGCAGGCATAAATAAAAGCTACAGCAAAGTTGATACTGTGAGATTTCTAAATGTTTAAAACCATGACTAGAGAGAGACTGTCAACGAATATAGCAAAGAGCTTTTGTTTTTATAAGGGAGTTCATGTTCTTGCTCAGCACTGTCGACACTTTTTTTCAACACTTTTATATGCCACAACAAGCACTGTGATGAACGAGTAGGAAAGTGTATCGGTAGACTTGCATTGTTATTATTAGCGTCTTGGCTATTTTTTGATAGCGAAGAATTGGTGTCCCTTTTTGGTCAGTGTCAACAAAAGAAAGGGCGAGTGGAGGAACGTTGAGAGATGGACCATCACATGCTGACCAGACCGCTCGCGCCCATGTTGATTTTGTCCACCCACACTAGACTTGATTGGTACAAGCAGCTTGAAATATCAAAGCGAACTCTGAACCAACAATATTCATTTGGGGACAGGTTGAAAAGCATTAAACATGTAAGGCAATTTAGATAGCTAGCGTGCTGTTGCTAACTCATTTGTCCTGGGATGTAAACATTGGGTTGTTCTTTTACCTGAAATGCACAAGTCCTCTACTCCGACAATTAATTCACACATAAAAGGGTCAACTGTGTTCGTTTCTAGCAATCTCTTCTCCTTCAGGCTTCTTTTCCTTTGGACTTTATATGGCTGTTGGCAACCAACTTTAAGGTGCATTACCACCACCAACTGGACTGGAGTGTGGAACTCAGTGAATCTTTCAATCACCCACATGGGTATATGTTCCTAAAAACCAATGAGGAGATAGCGCGTGGGTATATGCACCTAAAAACCAATGAGGAGATAGCGCGTTGGTATATGCACCTAAAAACCAATGAGGAGATGGGAAAGGAGGGACTTGTCTAGTGTCACAAATAGGATTCCCAAGTGGGCTCCCAAGTGGCCTCCCGAGAGGCACAGCGGTCGAAGGCACTGCATCTCAGTGCTAGAGGTGTCACCGCAGACACCCTGGTTCAAATCCAGGCTCTATCACAACAGGCCGTGATTGGGAGTCCCATAGGGCAGTGCACAGTTGTCTGGGTTTGGCTGGTGTATTCCGTCATTGTAAATAAGATTTTGTTCTTAACTGACTTGCCTAGTTAAATAAAGGTTGAATGTAAAAACATTTGAACCAAGTTCTATTTCAGTGCCTTGCTACACAGACGCCCGCGAGCAGTGTGGGTGCAATGACTGAATAACATTAACGTGAACATTTATTTCGCAATTCGAGCTGTGTGGTCAGCATGTCGGTCTGCTGCTCTCTCCCTCCGCTTAGACTGACCATCAGATGCAGGCACCATCAGCCCAGTAAAACACAAATGCAAAGCTAATTATTTAAATGTATGCTCACTCAGCTGTGCCTCAGAAGTAATACAATAACTGATCAATCTATTACCGGTGTGATCACATAGCCTACCTCAAATTTTGAAATATGATTGTAAAAAATGTCCCGAACAACAATGAAAGTGATCTTGACTCAGAAAAGGTTGGTTGATTTGGTGGACCACTGCTTTACAATGTACAGTAGATTTGTCTATCAATCACATAGGCTGCACATAAGGAAAGAGTTGTTTATCTCCCATGTGAGAAATTAAACAAGAAGGTTGTCCATACCTTCCATGTGTTGTGTGGTTGATACCAGGCTGGAGGCTGCTGCTCTGTGTAGTAGTCCTCCGGGTATGGGTTTGGAGGGTGGGCAGGCCGGGTTGGACAGGCAGGGTGAGGAGGGTAGGGGTAGGGCCGGTGCTGCTGGGGCCACGTATGGGGGTGGCGGTGTGGTCCTGGGGGGCCCAAGTATTCCTGCGTCACCCCCCCAGGCTGTCCCCTTAGTTGACCCCTCACCAGCTGCATCACAGGCAGGTCAGTCTGAGAATCGAACATGGCTCTCCTCTCCACGGATGGTCTTGTCTGGGTCAAAGAGAAACAGGACAGACAACGGCCTATACAGTCATTAAAACGTCTTATGGCTGCAGGGGCAGTATTGAGTAGCTTGGATGAAAGGTGCCCAGAGGTGCCCAGAGTAAATGGCCTGCTCCTCAGTCCCAGTTGCTAATATATGCATAGTATTATTAGTATTGGATAGAAAACACTCTGAGGTTTCTAAAACTGTTTGAATGATGTCTGTGAGTATAACAGAACTCATATGGCAGGCAAAAACCTAGGAAGAAATTCAAACAGGAAGTGGGAAATCTGAGGTTGGTTGATTCTCAACCCAGACCCTATTGAATACACAGTGGGATATGGATAAAGTTGCACTTCCTAGGGCTTCCACTAGATGTCAACCATCTTTAGAAACTTGAATGAGGCTTCTACTGTGTTGTGGAGCAGGATGGGAGCTCTTTGAGTCAGTGGTCTGGAAGAGTGCCAGGTCCGGGTCACGCACATTTCACATGATAGCGACCTGCGTTCCACGGCTTCTCTACAGACATAGGAATTCTCCGGTTGGAACTTTATTGAAGATTTATGATAACATCCTAAAGATTGATTCTATACATAGTTTGACAAGTTTCTTTGACCTGTAATATAACTTTTTGAAGTTTTCGTCCGATGTTCGGCTGGACCTGCACAAGCATTTGGATTTGTGTACTAAACGCGTTAACAAAAGTAGCTACTTGGACATAAAGAATGGACATTATCGAACAAATCAAGCATTTATTGTGGAACTAGGATTCCTGGGAGTGCATTCTGATAAAGATCATCAAAGGTAAGGGAATATTTATAATGTGATTTCTGATTTCTGTTGACTCCAACATGGCGGATAATTTTATTTATTTTTTATTTTTTTGGGAAATCTGACACAGCGGTTGCATTAAGGAGAGGTATATCTATATTTCCATGTCTAACAATTGTATTTATCAACATTTATAATAAGTAATTCTGTAAAATGATGTGGCTCTCTGCAATATCACCAGATGTTTTTGGAACTAGTGAACGTAACGCGCCAATGTATACTGAGATTCTTTTATATAAATATGAACTTTATTAAACAAAACACATATGTATTGTGTAACATGAAGTCCTATGAGTGTCATCTGATGACGATCATCAAAGGTTAGTGATACATTTTATCTCTATTTGTGCTTTTTGTGACTCCTCTCTTTGGCTGGAAAATGGCTGAGTTTTTCTGTGAGTTGGTGGTGACCTTACATTATCGTTTGTGGTGCTTTCGCTGTAAAGCCTATTTGAAATCGGACACCGTAGTGGGATTAACAACAAGATTACCTTTAAAACTGTATAAGATACATGTATTTTTGAGGAATTTTAATTATGAGATTTCTGTTGTTTTGAATTTGGTGCCCTGCACTTTCACTGGCTGTTGTCATATCGATCCCATCGAAATGTTAAGCCACTGTAATGTTTGGCTCGTTGAGCTAACAATCTATTGTCTGACTGACTGATCATTAAGATGGATGTCATAGACAGTAATGTTACGACTTCCCACCATAACCCGTCATAAAACACACTATGATACTGTAGGTGCCCACTAATTCTAACCACATGAGATTCCTATTAAAATTAAAGGATTTTCCAAAGGAACTTCCTCTGAAAACTTTTGCCTGATGACAGCAGCCTGTTGAACAGTTTATTCTTGGAATTGGCCCTCATATATATGTGTTGCATATATATGAGTGCCTCCTACTGGTCCGCCAACACCACTTCCAGCAACATCTGGTCTCCCATCTAGGGACTGACCAGGACCAACCCTGCTTAGCTTCAGCGGCAAGCAGGTTGGTATGCTGCTGCCTGAACATGTATGTTTCTGAAGCTAAGCAGGGTTGGTCCTGGTCAGTCATTGGATGGGAGACCAGATAACTCTGGAAGTGGTGTTGGCGGGCCAGTTGGAGCCACTCATTTTAAAATAATGTTCCAAGTGATTTAGGGTGCTGTCTTTCCGATTGGATGTTAAATGAGTGTCCTGACTCTCTGTGGTACCCTGAAGATTGCATGGCACTTATTGTAAGAGTAGGGGTGTTAACCCCAGTTTCCTGGCTCAATTACCAAGATGGCCACCAAATCATCCCTAGCTTCCAGATGGCTCATTCCTGTAACTGTTCCCCAGGTTGTTGCTTTAAATGTCTTCTCAGTCACCTTACCTGGTAAAATAAGGGTTATAAAAAAAAGTACTCAGCAAATTGGCATGATGTGGGTGCAATGCGGGACTAAAATATTGGCCTCACAAAGGCTGCCCACATTAGGCCAATCCACCTTTGCTCGTTGGCCTCAAGGGCAGCTAGAAATAAAGCCCACCCTTTTGGATTGGCTGCCCTTTACATTGTATCTGAACAATAAAGTTGTTACTGTCATATATATATATATATATATAAACTCAGCAAAAAAAGAAATGTCCTCTCACTGTCAACTGCGTTTATTTTCAGCAAACTTAACATGTGTAAATATTTGTATGAACAAGATTAAACAACTGAGACATAAACTGAACAAGTTCCACAGACATGTGACTAACATAAATGGAATAATGTGTCTAAGGCACATTCACACAGATGAGCAGGGACCCTGGGCATCTTTCTTTTGGTGTTTTTCAGAGTCAGTAGAAAGGCTTCTTTGGTGTCCTAGGTTTTCATAACTGTGACCTTAATTGCCTACGGTCTGTAAGCTGTTAGTGTCTTAACGACCATTCCACAGGTGAAAGTTCATTAATTGTTTATGGTTCATTGAACAAGCATGGGAAACAGTGTTTAAACCCTTCACAATGAAGATCTGTGAAGTTAATTGGATTTTTACAAATTATCTTTGAAAGACAGGGTCCTGAAACATATATTTAAACCAGAGAAATGTTTGTCACATGCACTTACCATAGTCCTTTCACAGACTTCATCATTGGCACTGTACAATACTGACATAGCACAACACAAAAGTTCAACTGGAATGTCATTCTCAGTAATGGTTGCACAAAAATAACTTGTAAGCCTAGAGCTACGGTCCTATATGAAACAAGATGATTCTGAGATAATTGTCTTTCATTTTCCAAACCATCATTGGTTTGAATAGTGTCAACAATTTGTATCTTTTGTTATTTTTTTACTTAACAACTTGAATTGGGCTATTTGTAAACCACGCCCCCAAATATTGTGATTAGCCCATGCCTCTACATTATAAAGTAGCTGGGCTTGGTGTGGGCTGGCCTACTGTATGTTGGGCTGGTGTAGGCTAGACTGTGTTGGGTTGGTGTAGGCTAGCCCGTTTTGGGCTGGTGTGGGCTGTCCTGTGTTGGGCTGGTAGGCTAGCCTGTTTTGTGCAGGTGTGGGCTTGCCCCTGCCCACCTTGCCCACCAAATACCCACATGGGACCAATGGGGTCATGTATGCTGGGTAATGTCCTTGTCTCTTCTAGATAGGAGATAATGAGTGTCACTGTAGTAATAGGGAGCATCATGTTCTGTATAAACCATTGAAATTACCGCGGCATACTGCATTCAGTTGATACATAAACCAAATCAAGCTGGGCAATTAAATTGGGAAAACAAGTCTGCCAATAAACCAATGTAAATGACCTAAAGTGACATATTGGGGTGAATCCATCCAAATCATGCTTCAGCACAGTGTGGCCTGTCCTTAAACAGTGGAACACAATTAAATGCCATGGTTTACTTTATGTTGTATAGTCCCACAGAGAGATTGTACCTCAATAAGTCAATTTGGGGCCTTTCTCAGTAGTCTATTTTACACATGCGTCAAAGAATTGTCCGCAACCACTGATACAAGTTAACACTTTTCATCCTCCTTGTGCTTTTGTGCAGATATGGAGTCGGGCAACTTCTGCCCACAGTGTAAATCACCTGTGGCACAAATGAGGACCCCTCAGCCAGCATCGGCTGCCCTGGCCCATGCCTGTCTGAACGTCTGTGTGTCTTCCCCATGTGTTCTCCGTTAGAGATCAGTTAGTGGAGAGACGGCCCCACACGCTCAGAGACAGCTTTGAGATATAAACAGAGCATAAACAGAGCAGAGACTAGAAGGGAAGGGGCCTCTAATAGGGAGGTAAGGAGAGGTGGCAGTGAGGTGGAAGGGAAGGAGAAGTGTGTCGGCCCTAAGCAATGGCCCTTCTCCTCTTCATCCCTTCACATGGAGAGGTAATTAGCGAGGTTCTGGCTGCCTCTCTCACCCTCTCTCCCCTTCCCTTTCTCTCCCCCTCTCTCCCTCCCTAACCTCTCTCTCTCCCTATTCCTCTCTCTGTGCATAACGCAAACACTATGTAATTGCCCCTTCTTTTTTCTGACGCCAGCATTGCAGAACACTGGTGCTAGATAATTGCCCATTCTATCTCAGACAAAGGACAAATGTGTTGGATGAAGTTGGGTGACGGGGAAAATATATGTTGTCCACATATCTGCATTCCACGGGTGATGCCTGTTTTAGCCTGCCCATCTTGAACAATTGGCCTTGTCTGCACTTGACTTGGGTCTGTGTCAGCAATTGTTTGTGTGTAGGTCCCTCTATTAGGTAGAGGACATTCTGCCCTCTCAGACAAGGAGTCCATTTTGCCAGTGGTAATATACTAATGGGCACTTGTGGGCAAGGTAATGTCACTAAACCAGGCTTTTGTTGCCAGTTGCACCCATTACACTACTTAGCCATATTTAGAGGTCAAATGGTTTAGCAAAGACTGCCTTTTTCTATACTCGTCTAAACAGTTGAAACCTATGTTAGGGGTGGATAGTGTTGAATTGAAAAATACGGATGTGACTATATACGTATGCCCACTAAAATGATTTATATAAGCATATATACTGAACACAAATATTAAAGCAACATGCACAGTGTAGATCCAATGTTTCATGAGCTAAAATAAAAGATCCCAGAAATGTTCCATACACACAAAAAGCTTATTTCTCTCAAATGTTCTGCACTAATGTGTTTACATCCCTGTTATTGACTATTTCTCCTTTGCCAAGATAATCCATCCACCTGACAGGTGTGGCATATCAACAAACTGATTAAACAGCATGATCATTACACAGGTGTATCTTGTGCTCGGGACAATAAAAGACCACTCTAAAATGTGCAGTTTTGTCACACACAAAATCAAGTTTGAAAAGGATTGCGTCACAAGATGACATGTCAGGAGGCTTAAAAGCTTTGAATCCCCTCGTATTGTGTTCTCTCCTGCAACTTGTTTTTTCACAGCATGGTATGATCACTTAATTCTCCATCAATGGGTCAATCAGATCCCAGTTACATCTTCCTGATTCAACGGGCCTCCAGGCTATTTAGTCGGGGTCTTTCGAGGGCAACATGCAAATGTTATTCTGTCTCGCTCCTTTTAAAACAGACAGCTGTCGTCATTGTCCCTCTGCCACTCCTCTGCCGAACTCACACACACACAAATGTTTGTTTGACTGTCCTTGTGGTTGACCAAACAATTGATTCTCATTCAAAATCCTATTTTCTCTAACCCTAAACATATCCCTTAACATAAGCTTAACCCCAAACCCCTAAACATAACCATAACTCTAACTCTAAACCTAACCCCTAACCTTAACTCTAACTCTAAACCTAACCCCTAACACTAATTGTAACCCTAAACCAACGCTAATTATAACCCTAAACCTAACCTACAACACTAATTGGAACCCTAAACCTAACCTACAACACTAATTGGAACCCTAAACCTAACCCCTAAGCCTAAAATAGCCTTTTTCCTTGTGGGGACAGGCCACATTTTCCTTGTTCTACTATCCTTGTGAGGACTTCTGCTCCCCACAAGGATAGCGCAAGCAAACACACACACACACACACACACACACACACACACACACACACACACACACACACACACAAACACATACACACACACACACACACACACACACACACACACACACACACACATCCTTCTCAGCCCCAGAGAGAGGTAGTCAGTGCATCGTTTTCTCAGGAGGATGTTATATTCTGAGTGTCTGTGTCACAGTCTGACGAGCAAACCCCCCCTTCTCCCTAATACCCCCTTTCACCCACTCCTCCACCCTCCACCTCATTAAAACCCTTCCCATAGACACCAGCGCTCTGTGAGGCTCTCTGCTCTCGCGTCACCTCCTATCCCCCACTGCCTCTGTGTCTTCCTTTGAGCCTCAACCTTTTATTTTCATCAGGCAAGACATGAAGAGAAGAAAAAAAACATGTTTCTTCTCTCTTCCCTCTCTTGTCTTCAGTGGGCTGCTGGGGCTTTGTGGCGGAGCTTTCAAGTAGCAAGCACCTATTTATTTGCTCTTTTCACCGCTAATTCTCCATCATTGTCCCTCAACACCTCCCATGGAGCTGTGAACCAGGCAGCCATGAGAGACTGCTTTCTCTCCTTAGGATGTGATTCACTGAGCCGGGATAATGATGAGGCTACGGACACTGGAGAGATGCAGGCCCCATTCCAAGCACAGCACTGCTATTCTGTTCTGTACAGCCCAACAGTAAGCACTCTGCCACTCTACAAACCCTGTGTGTTATGTGTGCAAATGAACTCAGATTATTGGTCATATGAACTGACTAGGCCTAGATTAAGGCCTACCGGTCCGTTTTGTGTTTCAAGACGCTGCCTGACAATCTGATCACTCTTTGGGCTTGTTTGAGAAAGGCATGTTGACACACAGGCTATTTGTTTTGAGGTAGCAGACAGCTCGTGTCCTTCATCAAGATATCACAATTGTTGATTGAACTTGACACTGTTAAATACATTACTGGCAGGAACATCTCATCACAAATTTATGCCACCTGTGTTCAGTTATCAGACAGACAGACAGACATGTCTGCCTAGCGATTACAGCATTACCTTGCCCATGAGAGAGAAAATGCACTTGTGTCTGTCAGAATAAATGCCTCACAAGTCAATCTGATCATTACTTCAAAGACAAACGCGCCCCAGCATAAGAGACAGTGGAGTGGTCTCAGAGGGGGGAGATAGATTCCTCGTCTCCATCCTCTATGTCATCTCTGGTTGGTCAGGTCTGGGCGGCAACATATACATTCACTGAACTCAATGAGACCCCCCACTGGGGTAAGGTTAGCATGGTCTCCACTTGGAAGTGAACTGTTAGACCGTACAATGATACAATGTGTACATTATTTGATCAATTTCTCTCTCTCTCTCTCTCTCTCTCTCTCTCTCTCTCTCTCTCTCTCTCTCTCTCTCCCTTCTGTCTATCTCCATCCCTCTATCTCTCTCGCTTCAAACCTTCTGTCAGCATTTTAGGTTAGTCTCTGTGGAGCAGTGAAGTGCCCACTCTTTTCCCCTCTACGGCAAAGTGAGTGTCTGAAGGGCTCTCCCATCACCAGACATAGCACTTGATAGAAGAGTAGCGTCATCTCAAACCAAAGTCATCCTTTTCTTAACGAGGCAATGTTATTTAGTCCACTATCATTAACATTAGTATAATATCTGATCTGTGTTATATCTGAAGTACTGAACACCAAGATGGTGATGGTCCAAGATGCTCAACTTGTCTTCGTGCTCAACTTGTCTTTCCCTTATGATCCACAAGAGGGCAGTCTATTTCCTATGCTCCTAGTGGTTCCCCTCTCTTGCCATCCTATAGGAATGCATTGTTGAATCTCCACACCCAGTCACAAAAAGTACTATTATATGTTTAAGTCCATCTGGGTGGAATTATATTAAGAAATCCTATAATAGCCTAGGTATAACATGAATCATGAATGAACTTTGACTCATCCAGTAGCCTACTCCCACACAAATTACAACACACTGACAGCACACCCAACACTTTTCACATTGTGGACACACCACCCATAATGCACAGTACGCATATGCAGTGGGCACTGCAATCCTCTCTGTCCTCTAAACATTGTTTTTTAAAATGTTTTCGCTAAGTCATAGTGACACGTTCTGTAATGACTCATGTGCCCCTTTAAATACTCACACTGTTTCCCTCGACCCCTCACCAGTGTGTGTGCCAATACATATCCCCAATACATATCCCGTCTAAACAGGATGCCCATATAACATGATAAAAATCAAATGTCCCATGATGATCGTGACAAATTACAGAAGTCCAAGAGATTTTTCTAAACATATTGAGAATAATATCTGGTGACCAAACAAAAGAGGAAATCCCCATAAGAGGGGGGCGTGGAAGGCTTTTCTTGCAATGTCATTGTGTACACTGTAGATAGAAGTTCACTGAAACAAAAAAAACAATCACAGCACATGAGACATGCTGTTCTCGGGGCAGAAGAACAAACACAAACAACTGCAAGGCTGCAGCAACACAACTATCTAAACTTGGCAAAAAAAAGAAATGTCCCTTTTTCAGGACCCTGTCTTTCAAAGACAATTCGTAAAAATCCAAATAACTTCACATATCTTCATTGTAAAGGGTTTAAACACTGTTTCCCATGCTTATTCAATGAACCATAAACAATTAATGAACATGCACCTGTGGAACGGTGGTTAAGACACTAACAGCTTACAGACCGTAGGCAATTAAGGTCACAGTTATGAAAACTTAGGACACTAAAGAGGCCTTTCTACTAACTTTGAAAAACACCAAAAGACACCAGGGTCCCTGCTCATCTGCGTGAATGTGCCTTAGGCATGCTTCAAAGAGGCATGAGGACTGCAAATGTGGCCAGGGCAATAAATTACAATGTCCATACTGACTGTGAGATGCCTAAGACAGCGCTACAGGGAGACAGGACAGACAGTTGATCATCCTCGCAGTGGCAGACCACGTGTAACAACACCTGCACAGGATCGGTACATCCGAACATCACACCTGCGGGACAGGTACAGGGTGGCAACAACTGCCCGAGTTATACCAGGAACGCACAATCCCTCCATCAGTGGTCAGACTGTCCGCAATAGGCTGAGAGAGGCTGGACTGAGGGCTTGTAGGCCTGTTGTAAGGCAGGTCCCCACCAGACATCACAGGCAACAACGTCGCCTATGGGCACAAACCCACCGTCGCTGGTCCAGACAGGACTGGCAAAAAGTGCTCTTCATTGACGAGTCGCGGTTTTGTCTCACCAGGGGTGATGGTTGGATTCACGTTTATCATCGAAGGAATGAGAGTTACACCGAGGCCTGTACTCTGGAGCGGGATCGATTTGGAGGTGGAGGGTCCGTCATGGTCTGGGGCGGTGTGTCACAGCATCATCGGACTGAGCTTGTTGTCATTGCAGGCAATCTCAATGCTGTGCGTTACAGGGAAGATATCCTCCTCCCTCATTTGGTACCCTTCCTGCAGGCTCATCCTGACATGACCCTCCAGCATGACAATGCCACCAGCCATACTGCTCCTTCTGTGTGTGATTTTCTGCAAGACAGGAATGTCAGTGTTCTGCCATGGCAAGCGAAGAGCCCGGATCTCAATCCCATTGAGCACATCTGGGACCTGTTGGATCGGAGGGTGAGGTCCAGGGCCATTCCCCCCAGAAATGTCCGGGAACTTGTAGGTGCCTCGGTAGAAGAGTGGGGTACCATCTCACAGCAAGAACTGGCAAATTTGGTGCAGTCCATGAGGAGGAGATGCACTGCAGGACTTAATGGAGCTGGTGGCCACACCAGATACTGACTGTTACTTTTGATTTTGACCCCACCCCCCTTTGTTCAGGGACACATTTGTCCATTTCTGTTGGTCACATGTCTGTGGAACTTGTTCAGTTTATGTCTCAGTTGTTGAATCTTATGTTCATACAAATATTTACACATTTTAAGTTTGCTGAAAATAAACACAGTTGACAGTGAGAGGATGAATACGCAAGGAGGAATTAATAGTGAACTTCCAAATCTATGCAGTATTTCACATTTGTATTTCCTTTCCTGATACTTCTCAATCTTTGTTTGTAGAAAATCAAATGGCAGTAAACCTCAGCATTGCTGCATACATTTTAATGAGGGCATATAAAGACTTATATTGTGGCAGCAGGTAACCTAGTGGTTAGAGCATTGCGCCGGTAACTGAAAGGTTGTTGGATCGAATCCCCTAAATGACAAGATTCAAAATCTGTTGTTTGCCCCTGAACTTTTCCCCCGGTAGGCTGTCATTGTAAATAAGAATTTGTTCTTAACTGGTTAAATAAAGAAAGCATATAGGGTTGTTTTAGTTCCCCAACATTGCATAGCCAATCAGAGCCATCACTTAAAAATACCCAACAAGTGTCAACAGTTTAAATGTTTCCTATGTTTGTAAAGAGCAATCCATCCTGAATAAGATATACTTCCTGTTAAGCAGGATGTGGTTAGAGGAGAAGTTCGGGATGGATAGGACCAGAGTAGGTAGAACTTGTATCCAACCACTCGTCTAGGATCAGATACTCCATCCTCCCTTATGCTCAAGGGTAGCATCCTAGATCTGTGGTTTGATCTACCTCCTCTACTTCAAGCAACACAGACAAGTCTGCAGGGGCAGAATTCCATCATCATCCAAAATCATGAAATTCAATTCAAATGAAAATCACACAGGCCTACTGCTACAAAACGTTGCTAGCTACAATTTATAAATCAGAAATATCTGTTTAGATAAATCTGTGATTATTGGTTATTAGTAAGAAACCTGGCCCTCATATGGAATAGCCTACCTGTGTTTGGAGTGGGTAGGAAGACTGGAGGTGAAGTCAATTGAGTCTTATAGTTTAGGAGTGAAACTTCAGATTTAGATATCAGCCCTGGATGGGCAAGTGAAAAGGCCCTAGATATTTAACCAAAACCCTGTTTCCTCTTTTGTGTCTATTGGAGTGGAGTGCAAAAGGAAGTTGTTACGTCAAACCCTTGGTTGGACATATCTTGGGCAGAAATAATCACCCACAGATTTTGACAAGTCATCACGCTACGTGTACTGTTGAATGTGTGTGACATCGCTCACTCCACGGCGTCTTTTTCGAAGAGGGTTGCAATTGTTAGGACAGAGGGAGTTTGAGCCGTTTGGAGCGCTGGTCGAAAGTAGCGCAATTCTTTGTAAGAGCTTCAGGTGAATTTTCCGTTTTTTGATGTGTCATCTATTTCCTCAATGAGGGATGTGTGTGAAAATTCTCAACAGAATATTGTTTACAGTAAACGGGGCTATTTGAAGTCCTGAAAGTCCGATGCATTACCTACTAAAACTCATTTATCGAGACAATTTGATATCATGAAAGAGAATTACTGACAGCGGTTACTTGATATTATTTTTTCATTTTGCACTTTATTTAGACAGTTGGAAACAGAGGGAGGCAGGCAAGTAGGAGAACAGTAGGAAAGGTGGATGTGGGAATTGAACCCCAGTTTACAGTGGGGTCTGGGGATTGGCATATGTGTCTAGCCGCGAGTGTTTCTGCTCGACTCGCCGGCTCTGCACAGTTACTTGACTTTCAACTAAGTCTTGACTCCTCAATCCTCAATCATTCTTGAGACAGTCTATCCATGTCTGTCTGTCGAGTGCAGTTCCTCTTCTCATGAACAAAGAAGCACACGGGAGAACGTAATTGCCAACCTTTGTGGAACTCTGACACTCTGTTCCATCCGGTACAAAGGCAAAGCACTCTTCTATTCCGCGTCTGTTGAGCCCATGTCTGACACACACAGTATAATCTATATAATTAGAAAGACGAACAGCCATTCAGAAGTGATTTGAGGGGAAAAGCCTCCGATTCCCTCTCAAAATATGTACTATATTGATTATGTTTATTCACACCAGTTAGGGCTGACGAGAGGGAGACGTGGGTGGGCACTGGTTTTGACGAAAAAGAAACATCTTCAGATTATTCACAGGGAGCAAGCAATATTGAACCCAAAAAAAATCAAGGCATTAGAGAAGCACTTCATTACTCTGCTTTCTCCCTGCAGTATTCTGTCTGAGAGGATGAACTAAGTGGTTAATCAAGCTGAAGCCTCTGCCTTGTTTGACTGGCCAAGAGTGGCCAGGAGAGGCCCGTGGCTATGGATGCTCCACGGACCGTACACAAACACACACACTCCGAACGCACACACACCGCATTACAAACACACAGGGAGGGAATGGGCAGACGATGGAAGCAGACACTCAGAGGCTCGTGCCTGCCTCAGTGCCCAGCAGAGGTGAAAGGTCGCTCAGCTCTGAGAGGGGCAGCAGGCGTCCCACTGGACAGAGGAGCTCTTCTGTGTGATGGTGAGGTGGATAGTGCAGACTACTTGTTGCATGTCTTTATATGACCTCTCTCCTCTTCTTTCTGAGAACTCAAGTATCATCATCAAGGTCTGATTGTCCAGCCAGAATTCCATCAAACACTTTAAGAAAGAGACACGTTCATATTTCATGAACCATTTACTTTCTACAATGGTTCTGTTTCTATGTTTCTACATTGTTATGTGTTTTCCTGCAAATAATTTTCTCAGAAGATGATAATCCACTGCTTTAATTTGATTCACATTGATCAGACCCAATTCAATAATAACTGCTTTGTTAGTGTTCATTGTCTATTAACCCAGTTGAGATTGCTAGTATTCCTGATATTTCCTGTGAAGATCTATACTAAAATCATGCAGATGTAGATTGATTTTGATTTGATGTTTTTTTGTTGATAAAAAGCATTTTTCATTGATTCCAGTAGAGATTTTGAATAAAAGCCTGATGACAATATCTCCTATGTTGTGTTTAGTCCGTAGACAGAATGTATGGTATGTGGTTGAACTCAGCAGGAGCTGACACTCAGTATTACCTCTGTGTGGACAGGGATGACCCAGTGCACCCTGGCAGAGAGACAGAGTCGGAGAGAGAGAGAGGAGGTCCGGCGAGCCGAGCACAGAGATACTGTTTGATCTCCCCAGGACAGGTCAGGACTCAACAATTTAGTGTGTGATCTCTGGTAGGGAGCAGGGAGAAGAAGGGAAACATGGCCACCGGCCCACAGAGACCCCATTATAACCATACACATCAGGGAGGCCAGACTTGGAGATCAGTAGATCACTAGCGGCATCAGAAGGAAATACTGGGTCAATAGCCTGTGTGTGTGTGCATGTGTGTTCTCTGTCCATATTTCTCTTTGTCTATATATGCTTTCCTGTACTTTAACATAGGTAATAGTGGATATATTGTATTTCATATCAAGCATATAGCCATATCTTGACATGGATGAGACAGTGACAGCATATATATATGTATTTAATGAATGACTTAAACATGAACTTTAGACGGAAGGTGATGAAAATTCCATCTTAAATTCAAATTCTTCTGAGTGTTCAGACAACTCACTACAGCGTTGAACTTTTTGTCCAAAAGTTTCCTAGAGACAGTCAGATCAAGATGAACTAATCTCTCTTATCTTCAAAACTGATCAACTTCTTGTCCTTGATTCTGATCGATGCATTGACTCTGTTCTCCACGAGCCGTGTCATCTCAGCCTAGACAAGTTACACAAAAGATAAACGTTAAAAAATGAAAATGTTCCACCTTTTTAGATGGCAATTGTATGTGGCTCCATGTCTGGCTTACCTGTGGCTCTTTGATCATGCCAGAGCATGGAGATGGGATGGCTGGGCGTTTGATTCCAGGGGTCCTTTGACAGCTCACCGGCTGGCAAAAGGCTGTCGGATGTCTGCAGGCAGATCAGAGGAGATGGGGTGGAAATCAGAAGTCCAGCTGGGAGAAGATCAGAAGAGACACAAACTTCAGCGAGAGCCATTGTGAGATACACAGACAGCGGCTCTGATAACTTTTCTGTTTCTTGTTTCTTTTCTTATTTTTCTTTTTTCTTTCAGTACGTCCTTTTCAGAATTTTGAACGGCTCATTTAAAGGTCTGTGAGGTTTTGTCAAAAGTGGTGGTTTTTTTTTCTTCTTTTGGTTGCCTTTTGGGGTTTGGCTTATTCTTCATGGTGGTGAATAACTAACTATTCGATACGTACAATAGGCTCCACACATTCACATTGCACATGTTTCAAGACAGAGATTTTTAGAAAAATAAGGATCACCCCCTTTTTTGCAATTTTTGTCTAAAACGACATACCCAAATCTAACTGCCTGTAGCTCATGCCCTGAAGCAAGGATATGCATATTCTTGGTACCATTTGAAAGGAATTACTTTGAAGGTTATGGAAATGTGAAATGAATGTGGTAGAATATAACACAATAGATTTGGTAAAAGATAATACAAAAGAAAACAAAACCGTTCTTTTGTATTTTTTTCTTTGAAATGCAAGAGAAAGGCCATAATGTATTATTCCAGCCCAGGTGCAATTTAAATTTTGGCCACTAGATGGAATCAGTGTATGTGCAAAGTTTAGACTGATCCAAAGGACCATTGCATTTCTGTTCAAAATGTTGTATCAAGACTGCCCAAATGTGCCTAATTTGTTTATTACTAACTTTTCATCTTCAAAATGGTGCACTCTCCTCAAACAATTGTATGGTATTCTTTCACTGCAATAGCTACTGTAAATTGGACAGCGCAGTTCGATTAACAAGAATTTAAGCTTTCTGCCAATGTCAGATATGTCTTTGTCCTGGGAAATGTTCTTGTTACTTACAACCTCATGGTAATCGCATTAGCCTACATTAGCTCAACCGTCCCGTGGAAGGGACACCGAGATTAACCTGGTTAATTAAGGGCTGGAGTCAATCCATATCACGGACGTTCCATGTTATAGCTTGAATAAAATGTAAAGACAATGTTCCGCGTTCGTGGAGACTGCATTCAAGGTAAACGATGCATATGTTGGCTCAATCAAAATCTACCTTTACATTGTCACACGGATCTTTCGCGATACTTCCGCATTAAGGATTGAATCCAAAATCTTATGGTATACTGTGTTTCTTACATTTTTAACCAGGTTCAAATTCAAGATAGTGTATAGGAAGTTATCAAATTACACTGAACAAAAATATAAAATGCAACATGCAACAATTTCAATGATTTTACTGAGTTACTGTTCATATAAGGAAATCAGTCCATTTTAATTTATTTATTTATTTATTAGGCCCTAGTCTATGGATTTCACGACTGGGAATACAGATATGCATCTGCTGGAGACACATCTCCTTCGCATAGAGTTGATCAGGTTGTTGATTGTGGCCTGTGTAATGTTGTCCAACTCCCCTATTTATGGCTGTGCAAAGTTGTTGGACATTGACGCGAACTGGAACTTGCTGTCATACACGTCAATGGGTGACATGTCTGGTGAGTATGCAGGCCATGGAAGAACTGGCACATTTTCAGATTTCAGGAATTGTGTACAGATCCTTGCGACATGGGGCCGTGCATTATCATGCTGAAACATGAGGTGATTGCGATGGATGATTGGCACGACAATGGGCCTCAGGATTTCATCACGGTATCTCTGTGCATTCAAATTGTCATCCATAAAATGTAATTGTGTTTGTTGTCCGGAGCTTATAACTACCCATACCAGAACCTCACCACCATGGGGCACTCTGTTCACAACGCTGACATCGGCAAACCGCTCACCCACAAGATGCCAAACATGCTGTCTGCCATCTGCCCGGTACAGTTGAAACCGAGATTCATCTGTGAAGAGCACACTTCTTCAGCTTGCCAGTGGCTATTGAAGGTGAGCATTTTCCCACTGAATTTGGTTACGATGCCGAACTGCAGAGAGGTCAAGGCCCTGGTGAGGACGACGACCACGCAGATGAGCTTCCCTGAAACGGTTTCTGAGAGTTTGTGCAGAAATTCTTCGGTGACGTAAACTCAGTTTCATCAGCTATCCGGACGGCTGGTCCCAGACGATCCTGCAGGTGAAGAAGCCGGATGTGGAGGTCCTGGGCTTGCGTGGTTACACGTGGTCTGTGGTTATTAGGCCGGTTGGATGTACTGCCAAATTCTCCAAAGTTACGTTGGAGATGGCTGAACATTAAATTCTCTGGCAATAGCTCTGGTGGGCATTTCTGCAGTCAGCATTTCACTTGCACGCTCCCTCAAAACTTGAGACATCTGTGGCATTGTGATGTGTAACAAAACTGCACGTTTTAGAGATGTATTTTATTGTCCCCAGCACAAGATGCACCTGTGTAATGACCATGCTGTTTAATCAGCTTCTTGATATGCCACACCTGTCAGACGGATGGAATATCTTGGCAAAGGAGAAATTCTCACTAACAAGGACAAAAGGACAAAACTAAATTTGTGTAAACATTAGAGATATTTTATTTCAGGTCATGAAACACGGGGCCAACACTTTAGATGTTGCGTTTATATTTGTGTTGAGTGTACTAAAGACTAGTCTATATTTTACCCCCTAATCACACGCTTTAGACTTTATCTTAGTCTTTTTCTTATTTTTTAAAATAGGAATATTGATGGCAATGCAATGGTTGTTTTTCTTGCTTGACCACATCTCTTCCTCACATTTCACACAAATATAAAAATCTTAGTATCAATACCATATTAGAATTTAACCTTTTGACTTCATGCGTGTATCACTAAATGCATAATTTCAGTTTTTCCTTGGAGTGCATTTGGGGCTGGGGCTGGAGAAATTTGACCACTCTCAAATTCATAGACAGAGCTCTATGAATGCAAGGACTGAGCATCCATAAAATCAAAGTGATAGTTTTAACCATATTTGGGGCAATATAGTGTTTACAAACAATGTAAAAACAAGCTTATATTTTGGGTTCTGATGCGGTAAGACAATTTAACTAAGCTCACGAGGCATTTAAGTTATGTTATTCAAGAATTCGATGGGTATATGTATTTTTAAGTTTTAAAAAATCGTAACATTTGCAATTGCCCCTTTTAGCGTTTGATTGCCAGCTGAACGGTGTGGTAATGTCTCCCTCTAGTGCTTGTTACACATAATGCTGAGGTGAAGTAAACGTTTTTGATTAAGTTTCAGAAACAAATTGATAAGATGCAAATGTTGAATTCAAGGTGAATGAGGAGGAGGGGGGGGGCAGCAATGATTATTCCATTTGTGAAAATGTTATTAAACTATTTTGGTTCGGGATTCTGTTTTGCAAAGAACGTATTCGTATGCTGGAAACATTTAAAATCCATCTGCAGGTTTATATGAAGCGACTCATCTGTGCCATTGTAAAAATCATTAATAAAGAGAGTGAGGGTGGCACCGGGTGGCGCTGTTGTCCAGGATGTTCAGCTATATAGAATTCCAGGCGTAAGCAATCGATCACCAATATGGGCTGGCTGCTGTACCATTCGTAGTCTCTGCACTTTGCGCTGCACTTGAGGTTGGACTAGAAAACCGTCTGCAATTGCAACAAAGTATCTAAAGGTATATTTTGCAACAAAGAGGACGATGGCAACATCCGTGAAATTGAACACCGGTGCA
Organism: Oncorhynchus mykiss; assembly: GCF_013265735.2. Lineage (NCBI taxonomy): Eukaryota > Metazoa > Chordata > Actinopteri > Salmoniformes > Salmonidae > Oncorhynchus > Oncorhynchus mykiss. The sequence continues at coordinate 50,162,124 of NC_048579.1, forward strand.
GACATGCCGATTCTTGGTCTCGGGACGTGGAAGGTTTGTTCTAAATTTAGAAATGATCCCCTTTACTTGTATTTTGCCAAGAAAGCTAGCTATACTGCTAGTTAGCTAGCTAGGTCCAACTTTTTGAGTTCTTTGAGCTAGTTAGCAACTTTGGAAATTACAGAATGGTATGCATTTATGACATATGAATACGTAGCTTTCTCTCTTCCGTCATGAAACTGTAATATATTGTCAATTAACGTTACTTTTCTCTATTTAGAAAGCCCTCGACAATAAAATAACCAGGAGCCAGCTGCAATTCCATAAAATGAGCACTGAGATTTGTTCGATTTTAGATTTTTTTTTATATAGCCTGCCCTACTGTATTGTCAATATTAGCTAGTCAAGATATGTGAACTCGTACGTTTTTAGGAACAGGCAATAGACCCCATAGTTTCTGTTACAATAAAGCTTTGTTTAGCCTTAGTCTTGTGATTTGTCGTTGAAAGGCTGCACCCATTTCCTCATAGCTGTATCATTAAAAGTCACAAATCCCCTTTGTGCAATATCTTGTGATCAAGTCTGTATACATTTGAATCCACAAGGGACATTTGCAGGTTACTGCATTATATATATATATATATATATAAATAAAATAAATGCAGTATTTTATTGGACCATCCTCCAGTCCCTCTTTGGAGGACAACATTTTGTTTTTACTGCTTTTTTTGTACAATTTACGTACATTAACTTTTTTTACACAGTAGTTACATAACTATATTTTGCTATTTGACACATTACATCTGGATACATAGTACTTAAACAAATCCGATAGAGATATTACACATACATATATATACCCACCCACCCCTTGGCTTTTTCCACATTTTGTTACATTACAACCTTATTCTAAAATTGATACGTTTTTTTCCCCCCTTAATAATCTACACACAATACCACATAATGACAAAGCAAAAACAGTTTAGACATTTTTGCTCATTTATATTTCAAAAATGAAATATCACATTTATATAAGTATTCAGACCCTTTACTCTGTACTTTGTTGAACCACCTTTGGCAGCAATTACAGCCTTGAGTCTTCTCGGGTATGACGCTATAAGCTCGGCACACCTGTATTTGGGGAGTTTCGGACTCTTCTCTGCAGATCCTCTCAAGCTCTGTCAGGTTGGATGGGGAGCATCGCTGCACAGCTATTTTCAGTTCTCTCCCGAGATGTTTGATTGGGTTTAAGTCCGGGCTCTGGGTGGGCCACTCAAGAATATTCAGAGACTTGTCCCGAAGCCACTCCTGCGTTGTCTTGGCTGTGTGCTTCAGGTCGTTGTTCTGTTGGAAGGTGAACCTTTGCCCTAGTCTGAGGTCCTGAGTGCTCTGGAGAAGATTTTCATCAAGGATCTCCCTGTACTTTGCTCTGTTCATCTTTCCCTCAATCCTGACTACTCTCAATCCCTGCCACTGAAAAATATTCCCACAGCATGATGCTGCCACCCCCATGCTTCACTGTAAGGATGGTGCCAGGTTCTCTCCAGATGTGACGCTTAGCATTCAGGTTTTCATTAGACCAGAGAATCTTGTTTCTCATCTTGTTTCCTTTTGGCAAACTCCAAGCAGACTGCCACGAGCCTTTTACTGAGGAGTGGCTTCCATCTGGCCACTCTACCATAAAGGCCTGATTGGTGGAGTGCTGCAGATATGGTTGTTCTTCTGGAAGGTTCTCCTATCGCCACAGAGGAACTCAAGAGCTCCGTCAGAGTGACCATCGGGTTCTTGGTCACCTCCGTGACCAAGGTCCTTCTCTCCCGATTGCTCAGTTTGGCTGGGCAGCGAGCTCTAGGAAGAGTCTTGGTGGATCCAAACTTCTTCCATTTAAGAATGATGAAGGCTGCTGTGCTCTTGGTGACCTTCAATGGTACATAAATGTTTTGGTACCTTTCCCCCAGATCTGTGCCTTGACAAAATCCTGTCTCTGAGCTTTATGGACAATTCCTTCAACCTCATGGCTTAGTTTTTGCTCTGACATGCACTGTCAACAGTGTGACCTTATATAGACAGATGTGTGCCTTTCCAAATCATGTCCAATCAATTTAAATTTACCACAGGTGGACTCCAATCAAGTTGTAGAAACATCTCAAGGATGGCCAATGGAAACAGGATACACCGGAGCTCAATTTCGAGTCTCATAGCAAATGGTCTGAATACTTATGTAAATAAGGTATTTCTGTTTTAGTTTTTTTTTAAATACATTTTCAAAAATGTCAAAAAACCTGTTTTAGCTTTGTCATTATGAGGTATTGTGTGTAGACGTTTTTATTTAATCAACTTTAGAGTAAGGCTGTAACATAATAAAATGTGGGAAAAGTCAAGGGGTCTGAATACTTTCTGAATGCACTGTATATAGTATTTTCAGTCACAACATTTATAGATCATGGTATTTTGAACCCACCCCTCAGCTGCTCTCAGCCCATTCCACCTACTGTATCTCTGTAAACCACCCTCTTATGATTCGTCAGCCCGGAGGTGACATTGAGATCCTACTATTACAATGGGAGGCTTACTGGATATCCTACTATTACAATGGGAGGCTTACTGGATATCCAATCTAAAAACATTGACCCCTAGTGGTCTGAATATTGACTTTGATCTCAGGCCTTTCTTATAAACAATCGTTTATTTTATGAACAAGTATTATATATTTTACAGCTTATTAGCATAAACCTAATATGTTCCCCCTGTTGATGATGCTCATTATGCATTAAGGTTGAACCAAAAGATTATATGTAACAAATATAAAATGAAATACGAAACAACTAAATATGTGAAATTGAATTATAATATAATAATAATGTATGTTGATGCAAATATTATGTACAATATTCAATTATGTTTCTATATGATAACAATAGCCTAATTTAATATGCCATAAAAATATATACATTTTTAACAGTTTCACTAATTAATTCTAATAAACGTCATCATTATGACACACCCCTCACTATTGTCATTAGTTGCACTAATTGCACTGTTTGTCATAACCTGGTTCAAGTACTCATGACATTGCTCTGAAGAAGGCACCGTGATGCCGAAACGTTGGTAAATACCCAATAAATTACTGGGAGTTTATATATGGAGTCTGAGACTCTATTTATTTTGATAGTTAATAGTTTATTTGCCTTTAGTCAGCACCTCCACACAAACTACTTTTTTCTGGGTGTGTGCCAGCTAATGTTTTTTATGTTGAAAATTCTAAAATAATTTGCTGCGTTTTTCCATCCAGTTTTCTTTTTTTGTAATACACTGAGTGTTCAAAACATTAAGAACACCTGCTCTGACCAGGTGAAAGCTATCATCCCTTCTTGATGTCACTTGTTAAATCCACTTCAATCAGTGCAGATGCAGGGGAGGAGATAAGTTAAAGGATTTTTAAGCCTTGAAACATGTCTTGTGTATGTCTGCCATTCAGAGGGTGAATGGCCAAGACAAAATATTTAAGTGCCTTTTGAATGGGGCATGGTAGTCAGTGCCAGGCACACCGGCTTGTGTCAAGAACTGCAATGCTGCTGGGTTTCTCAACAGTTTCCCGTGTCTATCAAGAATGGTCCACCATTCAAAGGACATTCAGGCAACTTGACACAGCTGTAGGAAACATTCAAGTCAACATGGGCCAGCATCCCTGTGGAACGCTTTCGACACATTATAGAGTCAATCCCCAACGAATTGAGGCTGTCCTGAGGTGCAACTCTATTAGGAAGATGTTCTTAATGTTTAGTATACTCAGTTTATATTACACTTGATCGTTCTTGAGTACGTTTCTCCAGTTCTTTTTGTTTTTCTTCTAACTTATTCTGTGCCTCTTTTTAATTTTTTTGTGCTTTACCCCCCTTTTTCTCACCATTTCAATCATGTCTCACCTCTGCAACTCCCCAATGAGCTCAGGAGGCGAAGGTCAAGTCATGCATCCTCCGAAACACGACCCACCAAACCGCGCTTCTTAACACCCTCCCGCTTAACCCGGAAGCCAGCCGCACCAATGTGTCAGAGGAAATACTGTTAAACTGACGACCAAAGTCGAGGAGTCGCTAGAGCGCGAGGAGCGAAGTAACGCCCCGCCGTATCCGTAACGCACCTTCAGCGTCCTAAGCATGCCTTCAACTGCCGATTTGGCTACTGAAGATCTTGATAATGTTGTAGTTGAATCATTTGAAAGAATGAATCATTCAGTTTCCTGCTCCCTCCTCTGTACCAGTCCCCTCCAGGTAAAGTAACTGATGCGGTGAAGGCGGCCATAGCTGCAGGCTATAGGCACATCGATGGGGCCTTCATCTACCAGAACGAGACCGAGGTGGGAGAGGGCGTTCATGCCATGGTCAAGGAGGGGGTGGTGAAGAGAGAGGAACTGTTCGTGGTCAGCAAGGTGAGATACAATGTCACTGTCTGCAGTACAGTTATCTGGTCTCAAATTTGTACCACTGGCGTTGCAGTGAGAAGTTGAACCACACTCTTAATATGCTATTTAAAATGACGAACTTGATATCAAGGCTATATGATTGAGATGATCAAATCTTGGCTAGTGAATTTGTGGTTTAGATTGAATTGAGGAAATTGGGTGGTAGTTACGCAAGTCAAGCTTGTTCTCTTTGCAGCTGTGGTGCACATTCCATGGGAAGTCTATGGTGAAAGAAGGCTGTCAGAAGACTCTCAGTGATCTGAAACTGGACTACCTGGATCTTTATCTGATACACTGGCCCATGGGCTTCCAGGTGAGACTAATATCATTTTAACACTATCTCACTTATAGCTTTTTTTGCTCCAGTAGGCGCCATTGTTTCATGGCAGGGGTGTTCAAATCAAATCCTGCAGGTGTGGAGTACTGCTGTTTTCTGTTCTACCTGTTAATGTCCAGGTCTTAATCAGTCCCCGATAAGAGCGGAAGAATGAAAATCAGCAGTAGAACTGGCTTCAAGGTCCAGATTTGAATTCCCCAGGTGTATGGTGCAGTAAGAGGAGTGTCTAATGACTTTTATAATTACTATCGTTGTTGCGCAGCCGGGAGAGGACCTCTTCCCTACGGACAGCAATGGAAATAATATTGACGATGGCTCCAAATTCCTGGAGACATGGGAGGTGAGTCAGTGCGAGAGGACGCGTCCTCGAAGACACTATAGGACACTGTACAGTTCTCTTCAATTGAACATCACTTCAACTGGGTTATATTCATTAGACATCAAACGGACTGAAACAGGGACTACCTGGTCCAATAAGAAATGCTCAATTTTGTTTTCCGTTGAGTTTATTGTAATATTATCACACAATGGGGATGCCATGTTGTCCTGTATACTAGGCTATGGAGGAGCTGGTGGATGCTGGACTGGTCAAGGCTATCGGTGTCTCCAACTTTAACAAAGACCAGATTGAATCCATCCTGAACAAGCCAGGCCTCAAGTATAAACCTGCCAACAACCAGGTACTGACTTTCCTTCATTACTGAATGAGTGTTTACTGATGGCGATAGTCACTCAAAAAGCTTGCATGCCTGGGGTCAGCATAATAGATTGTGAAGAACACAATGCTGATCCTATATTCTTATGTGACGTTAATTGTATCTTGTATCCCTCAACCTTCTTCTAAATTAGACTTTTCAGGACACTGATCACCCAACGCTCGTTTTAAACCCTCCCTCAAAGGACAGAGGCCTCATTGTCAATATCCCTGCCCCGTTGTCTTATTCACAGTGACGGCTCGGTCAGATAAAGGCCTGTTTAGTGCCTTTTATAGTCAGCCTCTTTCCCTGAGGCAAGGCAGCGATGCTTTGGTGACCTTCTATTCCTGCTGTTTTCCAGGCACATCTATCCCAATAGACATCCTGATTAACGGGTACATATCTATCTGGTTATTTGAGTGGACAGACCCCCTTGTGCTTTCTACTGTCACCACACTGAACAGCTTCCCGAATAAACAGCTAATCTTTATTGGGCTTATTTGACCGTAATACACAAAGGGTCTTAATTAAAGTAAATGTGTTTTTATTTGTAATCCACCATATAATTTAATTCTGTATCTTTCTCAAGATAAAATACCACCACTAATTATCTTATAATACAGTACATCCCATGTGTTGTAATAAGAACTGTAGGTGAAGTTGAATAACCTCACATTCTTTCTACTGCCAGATTGAATGCCACCCCTATCTGAACCAGGAGAAGTTGATCAGCTACTGTCACTCTAAGGGCATCTCTGTGACAGCCTACAGCCCCCTGGGTTCCCCAGACAGACCATGGTGAGGGCGTATACTTCAACTAATAATACCTGAGAGAAATACACTGAGTATACAAAACATTAAGAACACCTGCCCTTTCCATGACAGACTGACCAGGTGAAAGCTATGATCCCTTATTGATGTCACTTGTTAAATCCAATATTTCAACTCGATATTAGGAATGTGTTCCTAATGTTTGGTATAGTCCGTGTACATTCACCTTGTACATGAATTCTGAACATACACAGCCATTTACAGTTGTCCCTGTGAAAAGATTGTAACATTGTGTCAATAACAGGGCCAAACCAGAGGACCCTTCCCTACTGGAGGATCCCAACATCAAGGCCATCGCTGAGAAGCACAAGAAGACCTCTGCCCAGGTACTGTACTCTGATACCCTTTTCACACTATCGAGCCGACCCGAACTGATGTTTTCTTTAACCTGGGATCCCATTTGCATGTCCGCTTTCCTCTCTCCGTCATCCCCACTTCAGGTCCTGATCCGCTTCCATATCCAACGGAACACGATTGTGATTCCCAAGTCTATCACCCCCACACGTATCCAGGAGAATTTCCAGGTATTATCTCACGTAAATTCTCCATTACTTGAAGAGGTGTGTCATCTGATTTAGTTCATGTGTGTGGCTGTGGGGTAATTGTCTTTTTGAACCACGCAGGTGTTTGACTTTGTGTTGAGCGACGAGGAAATGAAGACCATTCTGGGCTTCAACAGGAACTGGAGAGTCTGCCCAATGACAGGGTGAGGCCCCACGTGGTTTATTTTGACCAATGGGCTGTAGTTTACACTATACACTCTCTCTGCAGAGGCTCAAACTGTTTAAATAAGTATTATGAAGTCAAATCATTTTAATGTGATGATGACAGCTATGTGTGTTATGCTGTTACCTTCCTTTGAATTAAAATAGACTTAGTGTTCAATTGATTCCTGAACATGTGTACAACTGTACTGTCTCTCTGAATGGTGTTTTGTTTTTCTTTGTCACCCAGGAGCATGAAGCACAAGGACTACCCCTTCAATGATGAATTTTAAGGAAACGGTGGATTCACAAAGTTCCATCTCTGGTGCTGTGACTCGCTTGAGATGTCTGCCCTCATTCTGTTCTCGTTTAGATTCATTCTTATTTCTCCCTTTAAGACAATGTGCAGAAATAGCCATCCTTGAGCTAGTTTCTTGCGAATACCCATACACACTGTGATTTAGTATCTGTGTGTTGCAGTATTGTATTTCTCACGAGATATACACTCTGACCTATAGAATTGCCTTCTTTCATAGCACAATGGTTTTTCAACAATCATGGAAACATAATTTGACATAGGATCGATATTAGTGAGGTATAAAAAAAAAAGCTTTTGGTTTCTGGTTTGATACTGTAGCAAATCCAAGGCGCCAGGCTTCCTAACGCGCACAATATGGTGTTTGTGGCTTCTCACATGACCCAGTTTGTTTGTTTCTCTTTGGTCACTCGCAAGCTTTTTCATCAATTAGCATCTACATTTACAGGCCATATATAATCTTATGACTTTAAAGAATTGATGTTAACCATTGGAATGCATAGTTCAACCATAGGAGCTATGTCATACCTGGTCTTACTGAAGTAAGTTACAGAAATATCACATGGACATTGTGTGTGTGTGACGTACAGTATTACATATCAACTGTGAGCTGTTCCCTCTGTTTTCTTTTGGTTTCAGAGATTTAAAAAAATGTAGAATATAAATAGTATCGAAATAGCTTATCCTAATAGTACATTGACCTATGTTCATGAAGATATGTTGTTGAACACTCCTTCCCTCCAATGCCTAGTCATAGGAGCCTAGAATGAGTCATCCACACTCTTTGCCTTACAGGACGATAAAGCACTTCTACTCATTGACATAGTACTGTGTTCTTTATTATATCTGCAGATGAGGAAATATTCATAGGTCAAGGTAGTCGGCAGTTTATATTTCAGGATTAGAATCTTGTTTCAAATATGTAGAAATGCATCACATCTAAGGGCAGAACATCGAGGCATTCTGGAATGAGTCACATTTTACTGTGTATGTTGTCAATGTTAACATATTGTTTGAGATATCTCTCTAAGGACTGATTTTAATATAATTTCATATTTGAACGAGACGCACAGCATGTGTATCATGCTTTCAAAGGCACTTTCCAACATGCAAGTTAACTTACAACTATGCAACATGTTTAAACTTTGAACAAGTAAAGGCACTATTTGCCACTTATTACATTACACTGACACGTTCTGTTTGCCTCCTGAACTGTTCTCTCTCATGAACAATGTCAACGTAGTGGTTGAATCTATATACAACTACTGTATGTCCCCAGTGTTTTTCACAGACAGGAAGATGGGCACTACAGTATAGGAATGTGGGTGTCAGTGTCCGTTCTCTGTCTTTAGCTCCAGTTCCACGCTGAGGTTTCAGTACTCTGCATGCAGAGGGAAGTCTTTGTGCTTGTTGCCCCTGCAGTGAGGAGGAGGAGGGTACGTCAGGGAAGAACAGGTAAAAGAGAAAGAGTTGAAGTCAGCATCTAGACACTCTGGAACTCTGTGGACTCACCATTCCATAGCGAATCCTCTCCAGTTCCTGTTGAAACCAAGGATGACTTTCATGTCTGCGGGACTTAACTTGAAGTCCAACACCTGTTTTCGAAGGCGACAAAATAACAATTTAGGAGTGTGAAGGAAACAGTGGCTCTGGGGTTATATCCCTGCCTTGAAACCAAGAGATTGTGGGTTCAAATCCCACAATTTCTCTTTTTGCATGCAACTCTCAATGTTCCTAATGTTTTGTACACTGTATACAAAGAGAAGGGTAACAAGTGTGAAGGGGTCTGTGGCTCTGGTGTAAGGATCCCCCCCCCCCCAAAGCACAAGGTTGTAAGTTTGAACTCTTGTGCTGGCTCTTGAGCATGGTTGGATACTGAGGACTCTGCTGGTCAGTGAGTCATGGCCACTTCAGGGAGTGGCTGCCACACATTTGATGCCCGGAGAGCACTGGCATTGGCTGGAAGAGCGTGACAAGCGGACGGGCTAAACCACTCCTGGAAAAGGTGGGAACTTAGTTTTAAATGAAGACGTGCCTATATTTAAACAAAGTGCCCACTTTTTCCAGGAGGGGACACCAGGTATTTACCACCATGAGTTCTGACAGCCTTCCAACTATCCCAGAGTGAACGCAACTACATTCAGGAGCTGAGCCTGGGATCGAACCTACAATCCCGTACATCAGAGGTAAGATTCTTACCAGAGCCAACAGCTCTTCCACACTTAGAACACTGCCCTTTGTATATTTGACATTGAAACAGAGAAGAGAGGAAAGAGAGGAAAGAGAGGCAGGGATTTAACCTCTGAGCAACCAACTCCTTCAGGATTCTGTGTAAGCACGCCCTTAGAATGCACTTAGTGGCTTCCACATCTCTACCTAGGCAGTTATGTTTGAATGGAAAAGACACTGCCAAAGTTCAATGAAGTAAAATATTTATTTTATTGAATCGCTTCCAGTCACAATTGTAATTGTCAAAAAATACCTGGAAATTTTCCTTGATCCGGGAGGGCGTAGCCGACTTGGGAATGACGATCACATTCCTCTGGATTTGAAAGCGGATAAGGACCTGTAGAGAGGACAACAACAGGGATTGGTCACTTGACTGACCCTAGACCAAGACTCCTTTTACCCAGCCAAAGAATGTAATGTTACCATGCGAGTGTTGGACCCAGACCCTGACGACGTGGTTTCAAAACAATGATTCTTACATTAGAAGAGACGTGTCTTGGAAAATAGCAGCCAAAACCTTGACAACTGATTGTCCCCCATTCTAATACCTAGCTGTTTTCTTTAAATGCTACATAAGGGACAATATCCAATTTCATACATAGGCTATCATTGTTTATAAATCTATCAGCATATATAATTGTACTGTAAGGTTCTTTGAAGAGTGGTGTATATAAGCCAAGTTAACCTCAACTTGAATGGACTCTTGTTGAAAATTCAGAACTTCACAGGAGTAAGCATGGTTGAGAACACTTGTTTGTTATGCTCTTTGTATTCCCTATATCTAGGACCATATGTTTGGTGCAGTCATGTGACATGCCTGGATTTGAACCTTTTCATCAAAAGTGGCCTCTTTTCTTATTACGTCAGATGGTCCCGCACCATCCTCAGACGATTTCTTTCATTTTCGGTGTAATTCAATATTTCTGGATAAGGCTTAAAATACAGGATCAAATCTTGCTACAGTATGTCACTAAAGGCAGGAAAGTGGGGGAAAGTGTTGACTCTCTCATACCTGTGCTGTGGTCTTATTGTGCTTAACAGCGATGGCCTTTATCTTTGGGTCCTCCAGCAGGGACGGCTCACCAGGTTTCGCCCTGTTGAAAATGTAATTTATTTTACGTTGACGTGGAGTCAAACACATGTCATTGTTTGTGGTGGGTGGGGCCTGAAAAAAAATCTAGGGAAAGAGTAGGGTCCGACACTGAACACACTCATTAAACATTGTCTATAACAAATTCAACACAATGCATGTTTTGGATCATTTCAGAGTACAGGTTGAGTGTATTTTAATTCTAGAACCTTCTATTTGACCCAAAGTGACTGTATACATCAGGAATATCTTAGAAAAGTGTGATCTGTCTCACCATGGTCTGTCTGGCGAGCCCAGAGGGCTGTAGCCTGTCACTGAGATGCCTTTAGAGTGACAGTAGTTGATCAGCTTCTCCTGAGTCAGATAGGGGTGGCATTCAATCTGAAGGGACAAATACAAAGATGAGCCGTTGGTAATACAGAGAGATGGGGCCATAATGCCTTGATACAAACTATACGGACTTGTTTTGTCTGTCTTGATCACCACAGACTACAGTACCTGGTTGTTGGCAGGTTTATACTTGAGGCCTGGCTTGTTCAGGATGGATTCAATCTGGTCTTTGTTAAAGTTGGAGACACCGATAGCCTTGACCAGTCCAGCATCCACCAGCTCCTCCATAGCCTATACAATAGGTCAAGATCTAGCTCAGTAACCTGTCAAATATCTTACGGTATAATGTTGTTCGCTGGTGTCCGGGGGATGTTTTGCTTTGAAATACAGTATACCATTTTTATCTTCCTTACCTCCCAAGTGTCCAGGAAGTTGCTGTCACCTGCGATTACTTGTCCGTCTTCACCAAAAGGAAATAGATTCTCTCCAGGCTGCATTGACAAACAGATCAGTCACAGGGACAATGGTCCTCTCGCTCTTAACCAGGGACAGTTTGAAAGCTGATAGTAATTTTATTGACACAGACACACACAGTACCTGAAAGCACATCGGGGAGTGTATTAGGTAGAGGTCCAGGTAGTCTAGTCTGAGGTCACTCAGAGTCTTCTGACAGGCTCCCTTCACCATAGACTTCTGATGGAGGGTACACCACAGCTATTTGGGAGAAACCGTTATATTAGACTGCTGCGAGTGCATGTTGAAATACAATTTAAATGACAATATTATCCTGTGGACAAACTGAAGTGTCACGGTGACGTGTGGCAGTTGAGTAAGAGTACACCCAGAAGAAATGATAGTACTAGCATGACATTGGTGACTATACAGAGCATGCGCATGCACATGACATGCCTTCAGCCCGTATGGAGCTCTTTGTCTGCCTGGCGTCTAGTGGGAAATCATATGACCAAATCTACAAACATGACTAATGAGTCTTGTGATTCATGACACGTTTTCCACTTTTTGACACAGTGACCAAGTCGATAATCGTCCTCACCTTACTGACGATGAAAAGCTCCTCTCTCTTCACCACCCCCTGGCCAATCATGGTGTGAATGCCATCCCCCACCTCATCCTCATTCTGGTAATAGTAGGCTCCGTCTATCTGTCTGTAGCCTGCAGAGATGGCCGCTTTCACTGCCTCTGCTACCTTGCCCGCATCTGCCTGCACAGGGATGCAGAGGAATTACAGATTAGGGCCTAGATATTGTGTTCTATTGTGGTTACCTCACACTTGATTTGAGCCTCTGTCGTGAAAGGTTACAGAATCCTGTAGAAATACTAATCATGATAGATGTATGATTACACTGTATAATATAATCATCATCATTAATATCACAGAGTTAGGCCATCATTTAGTTACCTATGTTGGTAAATTCAAGTGTTGGCTAAACCACAATTCCAAGTGTGACATTAAAACATTAGTGCAAAAAAATATGCTGCTAATCTTGGTCATCATCATAGTTCATTAAAACTCTCAGGATATATGGCACATGAGAAGACTGTCATTTATTTGAACATAAACATACCTGTAGCTGCCAAAGGAAAGAAACAGTTAACTGCCTACTGTTGATTCCATGAGTTTAGTTCAACAATGATCAATGGCATCCATGCAAGAGGACTAGAGGAAACATAATTACACTTTATCTTACCCTCCATGTCCCCAAGCCTACGATAGGCATGCTGGCCCCGGTGTTGAGAGTTACAGTTGGTGTGGGTGTCATCTTTAAAGATCTGCTGTGGTATCAATCCTAGGATCCTGGGTTGTGAGAGGAGAGGATCCCTGTATTCAGAGTGGAAGGAATAAGGAATCAGTATTCTCAGTGCAGCACACAAAGAGCTGAAACACAGATGTGAGGAGGGTTTATGTAGAGGGAGAGCGACTGTTTGTTTGGTTACGCCTGCAACCCTACATCTAAAGCAGCGAATGGGGACAGAAAATGGGCAGTGAAGGAGTAGCTGAATGAATCAGCATGTGTACGTGTGTGTACGTGCGAAAGAGGGTTTGCTTGTCACAATGACAAGGGAAACGTTTGTTTAAATAATTCAGGATGTGATGCAGGAGGCAATTCATGCTAATGTCGATTGAGTTGAAGAACATATGATATAAAAAGGTCAAGTATACAGCTTTTTGTTGGTGTTGATCAGTATTTGTAGGTTGCCTAGAGCCAAATCATCTTCCTTATACCTGCTCACAAATAGGCTAGTTTTTAAATACAATATTGGAGTGATTTTTGACCTTGCAATCAATGATTGTGATAAAAAGGACACGTCATGGGGATTTCAGCAGTCAGAGACTCATGGTACAAAGCTGACTGTTGAAATCAGCTTCCTGTGCATACAGTTTTGTATGCAGGTGTGACTGGCATAGAATGTATGAAGGAGGCCTAGCATAAAAACACAATAGATTAAACGCAACAGACCCAGAACCACAAACTGCTTCAGATCTGATCTGCTTCAGATCTGCAACACAAGCCTCAAAAGCATAGCTAGGTTACTAAATGTGAACCTACAAGCTATCTAGGTTAGGCATACTGTTAGCAGGGTGGTTAAGGTTAGGTTTAAAGTCCAATTTTAAGAAGAGAAATTGTAGAAACGGGCAAGGTGTAAGACTTTGACAACTGCTGACGGGCCTGAAGAGCCCGTCTAGATGTCTCTGGAGCCACAAACTATCTAGCTAGCGTCTGCAGTCCACACATTGTTTCATGCACGTTTATCGAAACTTGAGAAAAGTGGAAATGTACAAACAAAGGATGAAAAGCTGAGGGCGGAGGATAAGTATTAGCGTTACTTTAAATGATTAGGTATGTACAATCCTGTTACTCTGGTTGTGTAAAATGCTTTTGTCACCTAACTCTGTATCTAAATCAACCACGGCGGTGCACATCTCGTGCTCTTGACCTCACCCCCTGTAAGTCTGAAACGTGCATGTTCGGAATGAGGTCTCTCTGTTCCTCTACTCTAAGGACAAACAGTTCTTAGTGCGAGAACACATGGGGACTATGGGTTGGTTTGACACATTGAGACAGTTGTGGTGGATTAAGAAAATGTAACAAGGTCGGGCTATATAAGGCAAGTCCCAACTCAGAATCATTAGGCTTTCACTCTATCTACGTCTGTGTGTGTATTGTGACCAGCCCCCTTATCAATACATTTTTAATAAAGTTCATATCCTGATTGACCTTGTCTCTCCTCCTTATTGGTCATTTAAAATATCCACCACACACCTTTATTTGCCAAGGTAGAGTGCATGATCAGTGAATATATTCAATGTACTCGCTACATTGTGGGGATCTCATTGTATGGTAATAACTACATGTATATACGACTTGCATCCTTGGCACAAAATTATTATATTCTACTCAATCCATAAGCTTCATTAATGTCATTCAGACTGTTTTGAGGTTGATACAATCGGCTATGAGAGCTGAGGTTCATAGCTAGGCTCTGAACTAATATTTATACCAAACGTTTTAGGGTCCATTCACAGATCGGCTACATAGCTAGCAACACATCCATAGGCATACAGACAATTTTTTATCCTCCGCGTAATAAGCAAGAAAAATAGCTAGCTAACTATGTAACTTCAGCTGCATTGCACGGCAAATATCAGCAAGGCAAGCTTACAAAATTTTACATTAAATTTGCAGGAAATGCTTTGGCTAGCTAGATTCTTTACCGTTTCACAAGATGACAGTCTGGTTTGCTGGTTATTACAGGAGTCCCTAAAACATGAACTTCTACGGGATCGGTGTCCCACCCGCGGGACGGTTGAGCTAACATATGCTAATCACAATAGCCTGAGGTTGTAAGAAACAAAAAATAAATCCCAGGACATAGACATATCTGATATGGGCAGAAAGCTTAAATTCTTGTTCATCTAACTGTCACACCCTGGTCAAAGTATTTTGTGTTTCTTTATTTATTTGGTCAGGCCAGGGTGTGGCATGGGTTTTTGTATGTGGTGTGTATTTATGGGGATTGTAGCTAGTGGGGTGTTCTAGCTAAGTCTATGGCTGTCTGAAGTGGTTCTCAATCAGAGGCAGGTGTTTATCGTTGTCTCTGATTGGGAACCATATTTAGGCAGCCATATTCTTTGAGTTTGTTGTGGGTGATTGTCCTTAGTGTCATTGTTCTGTGTTAGGTTACACAAGTATAGGCTGTTTCGGTTTTCGTTAGGTTTATTGTTTTGGTAGTGTTTGTGTTTAGTGTGTTTCTTCATTAAACATGGATTGCAATAGACATGCCGCATTTTGGTCCGACTCTCCTTCTCATAAAGAAAACCATTACAGAATCACCCACCACCAACGGACCAAGCAGCGTGTCAACAGGCAGCAGCAGCAGCGTAAAGAGGAATGGACATGGGAGGACGTTTTGGATGGCAAGGGCTGTTACACTTGGGAGGAGATACTGGCTGGAAGAGATCGCCTCCCATGGGAACAGGTGGAGGCACTTAGGAGAGCAGAGGCAGCCGGAGAGAGGAGCCGGCGATATGAGGGAACACGGCTGGCAAGGAAGCCCGAGAGGCAGCCCCAAAAATTTATTGGGGGGGGGCTAACAGGGAGTATGGCTACGCCAGGTAGGAGACCTGGGCAGACTCCCTGTGCTTACCGGGGGGCTAGAGAGACCGGACAGGCACCGTGTTATGCAGTGGTGCGCACGGTGTCTCCAGTGCGGGTGCATAGCCCGGTGCGGTATATTCCAGCTCCGCGTGTCGGCCGGGCTAGATTGAGCGTCGAGCCTAATGCCATGAAGCCGGCTCTACGCAGCTGGTCCCCAGTGCGTCTCCTTGGGCCGGCTTACATGGCACCAGCCTTGCGCTCGGTGTCTCCGGTTCGCCTGCATAGCCCAGTGCGGGCTATTCCACCTCTCTCCCGCCTGTTCAGAACTGCCAGTTAGCATAGAGCTGCCAGTTAGCATAGAGCTGCCAGTTAGCAAGGAGCTGTCAGTCTGCAAGGAGCTGCCAGTCTGCATAGAGCTGCCAGTCTGCAAGGAGCTGCCAGTCTGCAAGGAGCCGCCAGAGCTGCCTGTCTGCAGGATGCCGCCAAAGCTGCCAGTCTGCAAGGAGCCGCCAGAGCTGCCAGTCTGCAAGGAGCCGCCAGAGCTGCCAGTCAGCATGGAGCAGCCAGGGCCGCCAGTCAGTATGGAGCAGCCAGGGCCGCCAGTCAGCATGGAGCAGCCAGGGCCGCCAGTCAGCATGGAGCAGCCAGGGCCGCCAGTCAGCATGGAGCAGCCAGTCAGCATGGAGCAGCCAGTCAGCATGGAGCAGCCAGAGCAGCCAGTCAGCATGGAGCAGCCAGAGCTGCCAGTCAGCATGGAGCAGCCAGTCAGCATGGAGCAGCCAGAGCTGCCAGTCAGCATGGAGCAGCCAGTCAGCATGGAGAAGCCAGAGCTGCCAGTCATCATGGAGCAGCCAGTCAGCATGGAGCAGCCAGAGCTGCCAGTCGACCAGACTCTCCCAGATCTGCCAGTCGACCAGACTCTCCCAGATCTGCCAGTCGACCAGACTCTTCCAGATCTGCCAGTCGACCAGACTCTTCCAGATCTGCCAGTCGACCAGACTCTTCCAGATCTGCCAGTCGACCAGACTCTTCCAAATCTGCCAGTCGACCAGACTCTTCCAGATCTGCCAGTCGACCAGACTCTTCCAGATCTGCCAGTCGACCAGACTCTTCCAGATCTGCCAGTCGACCAGACTCTTCCAGATCTGCCAGTCGACCAGACTCTCCCAGATCTGCCAGTCGACCAGACTCTCCCAGATCTGCCAGTCGACCAGACTCTTCCAGATCTGCCAGTCGACCAGACTCTTCCAGATCTGCCAGTCGACCAGACTCTTCCAGATCTGCCAGTCGACCAGACTCTTCCAGATCTGCCAGTCGACCAGACTCTTCCAGATCTGCCAGTCGACCAGACTCTTCCAGATCTGCCAGTCGACCAGACTCTTCCAGATCTGCCAGTCGACCAGACTCTTCCAGATCTGCCAGTCGACCAGACTCTTCCAGATCTGCCAGTCGACCAGACTCTTCCAGATCTGCCAGTCGACCAGACTCTTCCAGATCTGCCAGTCAGCCAGGATCTGCCAGTCAGCCAGGATCTGCCAGTCAGCCAGGATCTGCCGAAACCACCAGCCAGCCTGGATCTGGTAGATTCTTCAACCTGCCTGAGCTTCCTCTCACTCCTGAGCTTCCTCTCACTCCTGAGCTTCCTCTCACTCCTGAGCTTCCCCTCAGTCCCGAGCTGCCTCAGTCCCGAGCTGCCCCTCAGTCCCGATCTGCTCCTCAGTCCAGTGGGGTTCTGGGTGAGGACTACTAGGCCATGGTCGGCGGCGAGGGTGGACTATCCAGGGACGCGAGGAGAAGGGACTAAGACATTGATTGAGTGGGGTCCACGTCCCGCGCCGGAGCCGCCACCATGGACAGACGCCCACCCGGACCCTCCCTATTGTTTTGAGGTGCGTTCGGGAGTCCGCACCTTAGGGGGGGGGGTTCTGTCACACCCTGGTCAAAGTATTTTGTGTTTCTTTATTTATTTGGTCAGGCCAGGGTGTGGCATGGGTTTTTGTATGTGGTGTGTATTTATGGGGATTGTAGCTAGTGGGGTGTTCTAGCTAAGTCTATGGCTGTCTGAAGTGGTTCTCAATCAGAGGCAGGTGTTTATCGTTGTCTCTGATTGGGAACCATATTTAGGCAGCCATATTCTTTGAGTTTGTTGTGGGTGATTGTCCTTAGTGTCATTGTTCTGTGTTAGGTTACACAAGTATAGGCTGTTTCGGTTTTCGTTAGGTTTATTGTTTTGGTAGTGTTTGTGTTTAGTGTGTTTCTTCATTAAACATGGATTGCAATAGACATGCCGCATTTTGGTCCGACTCTCCTTCTCATAAAGAAAACCGTTACACTAACTGCATTGTCCAATTTACAGTAGCTATTACAGTGAAATACTACCATGCTACTGTTGAGGAGAGTGCACAATTATGAACTTAAATTAATAAACCAATTAGGCACATTTGGGCAGTCGATACAACATTGAACAGATATGCAATGGTTCATTGGATCAGTCTAAAACTTTGCACATACACCGCTGGCCGAAATTGTGCCTGGGCTGGAATAATACATTATGGCCGTTCTCTTGCATTTCAAAGATGATGGTACAAAAAAATAAAAAATAAACATGTTTTTTTCATTGTATTATCTTTTACCAGATCTAATGTGTTATATTCTCCTACATTAATTTCACATTTCAACAAACTTTAAAGTGTTTCCTTTCAAATAGTATCAAGAATATGCATATCCTTGCTTCAGTTCCTGATCTACAGGCAGTTAGATAGGGTACGTCATTTTAGATGAAAATTGAAAAAAGGTTCTGATCCTTAAGAGATTTTTAAACAACCAGAATTACAATGTCATACTCATGTCACAACGCCCATAAAGCTAACCTGTTAGATGGCTTATTATGTTAGCTAGTCAGCTAGCTTGCTAAATAGCAATTTTCGGAAAAATATGCATAATCGTTTGTCTCTACATTAACTAACAAACTAACGTATTCCTCACAACTGTAAAAATGTTTGTGCATGATTCGTTATTTAAGTGATAATGCCAGAGAAGCCGGTGTTTGGAGGATATATTGGCATGGGTGTTGTTAGACCCCAACTGTTGTCACCCAGGCGAAGGATATTACAGTCGTGGCCAAAATATTAATTTTCACAAAGTCTGCTGCCTCGGTTTGTATGATGGCAATTTGCATATACTCCAGAATGTTATGAAGAGTGATCAGATGAATTTAAATTAATTTGCCATGCAAATGAAGTGAATCCCCCAAAAACATTCCTACTGCATTTCAGCCCTGCCACAAAAGGACCAGCTGACATGTCAGTAATTATCTCGTTAACACCGGTGTGAGTGTTGACGAGGACAGGGCTGGAGATCAAATAACAGACTGGAAGCTTCAAAAGGAGGGTGGTGCTTGGAATCATTGTTCTTCCTCTGTCAACCATGGTTACCTGCAAGGAAACACGTGCCGTCATCATTGCTTTGCACAAAAAGGGCTTCACAGGCAAGGATATTGCTGCCAGTAAGATTGCACCTAAATCAACCATTTATCGGATCATCAAGAACTTCAAGGAGAGCGGTTCAATTGCTGTGAAGAAGGCTTCAGGGCGCCCAAGAAAGTTCAGCAAGCGCCAGGACCATCTCCTAAAGTTGATTCAGCTGCGGGATTGGGGCACCACCAGTCCTGAGCTTGCTCAGGAATGGCAGCAGGCAGGTGTGAGTGCATCTGCACGCACAGTGAGGCAAAGACTTTTGAAGGATGGCCTGGTGTCAAGAAGGGCAGCAAAGAAGCCACTTCTCTCCAGGAAAAACATCAGGTACAGACTAATATTATTCAATAGGTACAGGGATTGGACTGCTGAGGACTGGGGTAAAGTCATTCTCTCTGATGAATCCCCTCTCTGATTGTTTGGGGAATCCAGAAAAAAGCTTGTCCGGAGAAGACAAGGTGAGTGCTACCATCAGTCCTGTGTCATGCCAACAGTAAAGCATCCTGAGACCATTCATGTGTGGGGTTGCTTCTCAGCCAAGGGAGTGGGCTCACTCACAATTTTGCCTAAGAACATAGGCATGAATAAAGAATGGTACCAACACATCCTCCGAGAGCAACTTCTCCCAACCATCAAGAAACAGTTTGGTGACGAACATGGCCTTTTCCAGCATGATGGAGCACCTTGCCATAAGGCAAAAGTGATAACTAAGTGGCTCTGGGAACAAAAATTTGATATTTTTGGTCCATGGCCAGGAAACTCCCCAGACCTTAATCCCATTGAGAACTGTATGGAAGGAAGTTTAGTCCGACGGTAGCGATTGCTGTAAAACCACCATGGCTACTCCCGCCTCCAGTAGTTGATCTCGAAGTGTTGGAGAGACTATAGAAAGATATGAAGCGTGTTGATCCATCTGTTTTGTTTAAGAGACGTGTGGATACTGTGTGTCCGGATTTTGTGGCCATTTACACAGATGGTTCAAAAGAGCCAAGGACAGGACGTACTGGGTCAGCATTTGTCGTGCAGGAATGTGAGGTGGCAATCAGGAAACGTATTACAGATCATCCGTCTGTACATACGGCGGAGCGGATGGCCATACTGTTGGCCTTGCAGTGGGTCCAGGAGTAGTTATTTGTTCTGATTAATGTGCAGTGTTGAGTCTCCAGTCCTTTAGCTCACGTAGCAGACAAGACCTGCTTTATGAGCTGCTACAAACCCATGGCAGGATTAGACAAATGTGTATACAGATAAGATTTACGAGGCAGTTGATGTACTGGCCAAACAAGCACTTAGTAGTGGGCATGTTTGATGTTGTAGTTTCAATGAGCAAGGCAGAGGCAAAACGCCTGATATGAACAGAGATGGCAGGAGCAGTTGAATAGAGATACTAAGGGCATGCATTTATTTCAAGTACAGAGGAAAGTCGGGGATACAGGAAATTAGTTTAAAACGTATATTGAGTAGAACGTCATAAGATATAGTCTATCATATTTTAGATTTTTTAAGAGCAACGGAGCTGGCAGGTAGGATTTAATTTCTCAGTCTCTGGTCCACACTCCAGTACAGTAGGTGGAGGTAATGCACCATAACTTTGGATGCCAACCTCCGATCAACCCCGCCGAAGAAGTAGGGGGTTTGATCACATAGCGCCCCGCGTAGATGACAGAAACCTTGCAGACAGGAGTCGTGGCCAATGAAAATGCTTTTTGAAGGCGACATGACATGCGCATTATACACTGTTGATGACTTCGCTAGCTGTTTCGACCGAGCTTTGAAACAGGATCGCTAAAATATATTAAACAGTCTCCTTCGTTAGACACGACCATGCTACAGTTTTTGGTGAGTTGATATCGAAATGAAAACAATGTATTACTGTTTACTGATGGGCTAATTATGTTGTATGCTAGCTATATAACCATCAGTGCTGCTGACCTAGCTAGTAAAAACAACATGTGTTCCGTCTTGATTAACACTTATTTATATTCTTGCAGGCTGGGTTTACCTTGGGAAACGTTGTTGGGATGTACCTCGCTCAAAACTACGAGGTACTAAGAGGAACAACTATCGCCGCGGACTAAACTCCACTACCAACCGAGCAGAGTAAGGCTTTGGAGTCAAACTACATCGACAAGGTCAATACTTAAAAATATAGATTATGAAACATCTACCCTGTACCAATGTTTGTCCTCTGTAGTTGCGTGCCTGCCTTTCTTTTGTTTGCTGAAATCCATACTTTTCCAATGAACGTTAATCAAATACAACCACCGTCTTTCCTTGTTGAGATTCAATGGGCGGCATTTGTGCAGTTGCCATCTTACAGGCTGACCACACCGCTCGTTGCAAAATAAATTTAGAAATCTGTTATTCAATTATTGCGCACCAACGAGCTTTGGCAAGGGCTAAAATATATAAATCAGTTATATTTCTAACGCAGATCGCGCTGCAAGTCCTGCATCTCCCATCTCCTCATTGGTTATATCCATGTGGGTGACTGAAAGATGAACAGGTCATGGTCATGGTAATGCACCTAATTTATGAAAATTGACAATTGCAATATAATGTCGAGAAGAAAAGGCCTGGAAGGAAGAGAGATGACTGGAAACGATTTGGTTGACCGTTTCATGTGCAGAGTAGAGGAACTTGTGCATTTCAGGTAAAATAATAACTCAATGTTTATATCCCAGGACAAATTAGCTAGCAAGTGCAAGCTAACTAGCTAAATTGCCATAAATGTTTAATGCTTTTCGACCTGTCCCCAAATTAATATAATTGGTTCAGAGTTTGTTTTGATATTTTAACCTGCATGTCGTGATCGCGTTTGGTATGGGGGGACAAAATAAATGTATGCATGATGGCAGCTGGTTTGGGTTCCATGTAACAGGCTGATCACACAACTCGCGTTGCAAATAACATTTTGTAATCTATGTTATTCAATTATTGCGCCTGCGTTGCCAAGGGCTAAAATAGATGTCCTTTCTATTTCTGATGCAGATCGCACTGCAAGTCCTGCCTCTCCCATCTCCTCATTGGTTTATAGAAGCAGGTACCCACGTGCAATATCCTCATTGGTTATACCCACGTGGGTGATTGAAAGATGAACGGTGTTGCGGGTCTGTGTAGTAATACTATGAAAGATTAGATGCCAATCATCATATAAGTTCAAAAATGAAAAGGCCTGGAAGGAGGAGAGATGACTAGAAACGATTCGGTTGACCGTTTTATGTGTGGATTAATTGTCGGAGTAGAGGACCTTGTGCATTTCAGGTAAAATAGCAACTCAATGCTTATATCCCAGGACAAATTAGCTAGCAACAGCAAGCTAGCTAAATAGGACAAATTAGCTAGCAAGTTCAAGCTAACTAGCTAAATTGCCATAAATGTTTAATACTTTTCGACCTGTCCCCAAATTAATGTAATTGGTTCAGAGTTTTTGATATTTTATCCTGCGTGTCGTGATCGTGTGTGGTATGGGGGGGGACAAAATAAATGTAGGCACGATGGCGCACGCGAGCAGCCTGTTTGGGTTCCGTGTTAGAGCAACAACAATGAGCAAACAGTCGGTTGTAGTGGGTTAACTTTGATTGAGAAAGTATGGTATTCAGAAAAAGAAAAGCATGCAACCAGGACAAACATAGGTACAAGGTAGGCATTTCATAATTCACATTTTTTGAAGTATTGACATTGGGTCGAATCGATGTAGTCAGATATTCCAAATAGCCAGGTCTCTGCTCCAATTTCCTGGACGGTGGAGTTAAGTCCGCTAGGGAACAACCCACTATATATGTCAGTCGTTGTCAATGGTTCCCCTGTGTATTTGCCTAAAAAAAAACACACACACAATAGGCCTATCCCATTGAACTCTTTCCTTTTTGGCACTCTTCTCTGATTACTCCACTTCTGTTTAAGGTCCCCAACATTTCCAAAAAGATAGAAGCCTTCAAAAAGGATGTGGAGGCAAAGAAGAAACCTCCAGCAGAGTGAAGAAGAGATTGCTCAACAACATGGAAAGAAAGAACTGGACAGATTTGAAGAGGTGGGGGACTATTGGAACAACAAGATGCACACTGCAGAGGATATATACCAAATGTTAATCTCATTTAATATTTTTTTATCAAAAGCAGTATGTATACTAAGGTTACACTGGCAGAGGAATAAATGGTAAAAATGTATTCTCTAAGCAGGGTTTTCACAGTGCCTGGACTGGGCCAGTGTTCTTTTTGTTGTTTTGTTTTCTTAAAGTAATTGGCTACTTGTCAAGATAATGTTATGATGGTGCTATTTATGAGTGTATATGCAAAGATGACTAACTGCTGTGGGACAACATCTACACTTCAGAAACCTTGGCCTTATCCTTGCAAGAAGCTGGGCAGGGCAGGCCTTAGCGTTCATGTCTAAACATGGCATTTTTACCACATGCGCTTGTCATTTTTGACAACTAAACAGAGTGCAGTTACTGCTTTTGAGTGATGTTATCATATAAATAGAATTGAATTGCGAGGCCTGTTCTATGGATTGTATTTCTGTGGGTGTTATGGTATTGAGAATGAGTAGCTCATGTAAATGGCATTGTTTGCAATTCTAATCTAAATGCTGGTCTCTAACATTGTAGGCCTCACTCAGATGTTAATACATTTGCTGAATTTGGTTCTGTCATAAATTGAAAATAGGTGTTACATCACATAAGATACTGTTGTCTAGCAAGGGACCGATCTCAATACTTCCTCACCATCCAGTAAAATAGATTATTTTGTAGGGCAGTTATTCTAGCTCGCCATGTTTTATTCTTAACATCCATTATCCAGAGAAGCATTCTTTTCACGCGTCACAGAAATCTTTCCTGGGAGCATCTGGGTATGGTGTGCCAGTAGGCCAGCAGAGGTCAATGTATTCCCATGTTTTCTTTCCACTGTTCTCTGTAAATGAAAACCAATCCACCAGAGGTAACCAGAGTTCTATTTTGAATTTGAACAGACTAGATCAACTAAAATATACATTTATAATTAGGGATTTATTCAATCTGTAAAGCTGAAGCGTTACAGATTCTGCCATAGAAATGTAAAGGTCATTTCCGATTTAGCCAACATAAGCAGCGTTTAGCATGAATGCAGTCTGATAAATGGGGAATAGTGGCGTTCGCTTAGGGCTGGAATGAAGCGGAATGGTTGGAAGGGAGTTAATGCAATGGTATCAAACGTGAAACTAGTCCATTCCGGCCATTATTATGAGCCGTCCTCCCCTCAACAGCCTCCACTGATCGGGAACATCGCCTTAACATTTATATCACGCTGAAAAGCTGGATTTCCACCATGCCGATTGAATAGAGCCGTACTAAACTGACAATGTTTGCTTTGGTCTTGGCAAGGTTTGTGGTAGAGTCACTTTTTGTTTTTTGGTTTCTTGCCCTTCATTCCTCCTGTTTTCTTTTTAGTTGACTTAGGCCATCCAAAGCCTCGGAACGCCAGACAGTCAACTGCATTGTGGGAAATGTAGTAAACATTCTGCATGGCTGCTGGACTGAGAATGTCCACTTCTGACTTGGTGGCTTTGGCACTGACTGATCTCTTCTTGGATGACCTCCTCCTCTCGGCCTTTTTGACAGGCCTTTTTGACCTTGATTTTCTGGATTTTGTTGATTGTGTAGGCTGCGGACAAACCATTTGATAATCACTATAGATAACATGGGAAAGTTCATGTTAAGCAGTATGTTTAGTAATGTAGGCTACTTGCTCTACACTGCACCCTAGACCAGTGATCAATGTATGCAACTACTGCATCAATGCTTCAAAAACTACATCCAATTTACTGTACCATTGTGTGGACATTCCTCTCCTATTTGATCTGTGAGATCATCTGTTCATTCTCTGCAAATGTGTCAAAGAAACCTGGAAATATCAGGGACATCACACGAATAGGTTACTTTTCAAGTAAAGAATGCACACCCCAAAACTTACCAAGTGGCATTTTTATATTAGGTCCTTGTGAACAAGTGAAAACATTTTTTTTTATGTCAAATGAAATCACACCAATATTGAAATAACCTAGAATTGTAATAGAAATAGTTATGCTTACCAACCTTTCAGTGTAAACGTCTGGCAGAGAGACGACTTCCCGTGTGTTTGTGTCCCGTTGTCGTAGAGACTAGGCTTGTTCTTGGTGTTTGAATAGGCAGCGGCTTTAACAAGGTTGTCCCCCGTCTCTGTGCTGCTGGGCATGGCGTTAGTTGCTGTCTCACATGTCCTTTGTCTCCCACAAAGAATGTCTGTTTACATCACCATGGTAATCTGCTGATTATCTCCTGGCATCATGAATATTATATTACAAAAACACCATTCCTTATTCACAATCAATAAATAGACCAAAGGGGGGGGTATTTTGCTTACCTTTAACTTCGGGATAAAAAAAAAAAACACTTTCAGACAAGAAATCCTCATGTATTCTCACACTACCGGTTCTCCAGGGAAACTATGTGGAATGCACATAAGTCAGACAACACTTTCCTGAATAGTGGATAACGAGTCAAGAGTGTCGACTTCCTAAACATTATCCATAGAAAAATGTATACTAATTAAAACCATTGATCTCTTTATTTAGAAAATACAGTATAATGAAGGACAGAATTATCTTACAAGTTTCAACTCTGATGTCTTTCAACGGAATAATGCTGCTGTACAGGACAGTCATTGCACATACCCCTGAACAAAATCAATATTATTATTTTTACACTGTCCTATAATTATGGGGGGAAAAAACACAAAAATAGCAATATCCAAACACTGTAAAACACATCTAAGAACACATCCTCCAACTGCCAGAACTCATACATACATGTACTGTAGAGTATTTCCAGTGATTGTATGTAGAAAAAGAGATATTGCATTGTTTCGAATGAGAGGTGCTCTGAGTAAGGCATTCATTTATAATCAAAAACTGGCACTCATTACTTTGGCACAAGGTTAGGGTTTCTGAAACAAAAGTCAGGAGTAACTGCAACAAGTGTAAAGAAATGATCAACGTGTTAGGTTACTGCATGTGCCAATCAAAGTATAGACTACTTTTCAATGCTTCGATTGGGATTATCATGTTATTGCTATTCCACCAGTTCCACTCGTACTTACATACTGTATAGGTAGTGAGGAGGAAGCCATAGTTGTTGATCTTCACAATTATTGTACATTCTGAACCTGAGAATCCTCAAGATAAGCAGTTATTTTTGAAAGCTTTTGCATTCAAGAAAACTCAGAAAGTCAAATGACTTTGTCTTCACCTGTGTGGGACAAACTTGACATGTCTTTTGAGACATGCCCCAGAAGCAGACATGGTGCTGACTCGATAGACATTTACCAAAACACCCTACATATACCAAATCATGAGTGAGAGTACATTTCGAATTTGTGTTCTAAAAACGGAATTTGAACGAAAGTCACATTTTGAAATATTGTATAAAATTTCAGAATACCGTTTTAAATATGACATATTCAAACAGAAATATAAAACTGCAGCCATGCACACTTAGATTCCACAAAGAAGCACAACACAGTTACACAATCATCGTTCAATACAAATATAATACAACCAAGTACATCTTGGCCGCCTACACAAATTCCCCGGAGAGAAACACTAAAGACTACACTAGATAATATGAAAAAGGATCATGTCTTATGTGCTTGTGTCATCAGAGAATGTTCCATAACCTTAAGAGAAAGTTACAGAACACTCGGAGAATACTTAATGGCCTTGACAGCCCAAGGTAGTTCTGCTTTACAATGAAAGAAATTGACTAGACAACAGATCTCGTAAAAATCAGCACCATTGTGTGACAACTACTGTGTATTCAGCGAGAGAGATCAGCCTCACAAGGACACGTGTATCCCTTCAGCTGTTGTGCTGTTATTCAAGGTTTGCTGCTGTGGGGAGGTGGATTGAGGGCTAAACCAAGACAGCCATGACACCTTTGGGAGGACAGAGAGTGAAGCCCACAGGACTCGTCGGGTTCCCAGAGGGAGTCAGGGACACTGCCCTCGACTTACCCAGAGACAGCCTTCCCACGTTGGGCCGATGAACCCCCTCAAGCCTCCCAATCCCTGGTCAAACCCTTCAGATCAGTCTCAAAAAGGTTTTCCTGTGTCCTTTTCTTTCTCTCCATCTGGCCAAAGGCTTCACAGACCTTTATAAACATAAATTAACTACCACGTATTACTTACAGCCGGGTTCCCCAACAGAATTTGGCCCGCGGGTGATTTTATTTTTTCTCATTGTTGGACATAAAAAATGTTTAAAAAATGTAAACACCAGGAAATCAGCTCCATGTGATTTTAATTGTGGAAATCTGTTCCCAAGTATTCCCACGCATAATAGAGAGACGGGATCACATACAAATGTAAGCAAGTTTGGCACAATTGGCCTAGCGTCGTCGGGTTAGGGAGGTTGCCGACACATTGGTGCGGCTGGCTTCCGAGTTGGATGCGAGCTGTGTTAAGAAGCAGTACGGCTGGTTGGGAGGACGCATGACACAGCCTTCGTCTCTCCCAATGAGACAAGATAGTAGCTACTACAACAATTGGATACCACGAAAATTGGGGAGAAAAAGGGGGTTAAAAAAAAAAAAAACATCCCGCGGCTGGATCTAGTTGATGATCAATGACTATTAACCCAGAGAGGGCAAATGTGGTTCAATTCTCCCTTAAAGCAGTCAAAAATGTGATTATCCTGTGGTTTATACACATGTCCACACTACGAGGTTGGAATAATACTGTGAAAATGATGATAAATGTAAGTGCTGTTTCTTCCTGTTTCTTTGGGATGGAGTTTCGGTCTGCCTAGCGACATCCGCAGGCGGGGAAAATGAGTTAATAGACCGATAAAAGAGTTCAAAACCTGTCTGCCAATAACAGCTACTTTTCCCCTCCCTACTCAGACCACTCCCAGACAGTCCAAGCAAAATTCTTGCTTGAGAAATTGCTCACCTATGAAGCTATTTTTGTATACGTTTTACTATTTTAATTGAAAACAATCAATCAATCAATTGTTAGCCTGTACTATCTTTCCAAAAATGCCCTTTTTTCTAGAAACATATAAATCAACCACAATATCATCTGCACCTATGAGATTTACGAACTAAAACATAATGGCTGTGATCATGAATAAATACACATGCAAAACATTACAACATAAACTAAGAACAGTGTCAATACTTAATTCATGCCATGGTTTTAAAATGAATTATTCCACAAAGCACAGAAGCGAATCAAATTGAGTGAGAGAAAAAAATGAACTGGTGGTTTGGACATAGTGGTTGGATTGGATGTTGTGACTGACAGAATAGTGACAGTATTCCACACTGTAAGAGCCTGCTCCTGCCAAGTTGCCATGACATCGTTATTACTGTCTATACGTTACTGTACAATTTCTGCATGGATACAGGTGACTACAAACTGATGTTCTATTTCTGCCACATATTTACATGAAGATCACAGTAGTCGTAGGCTTGTGTCCCTGGTATGCGTGTCCTCCCCGCTCATTGGGCCTGTTGTAGTAGACCCTCCCATTGGATAGGCTGTGAAAACACTTCTCTCTCCAGCCACATTTCATAGCTGTAGTGGAAGTCCTCCGGCAGCTCAACACGCTGGCCCAGAACACTTTGCAGGCAGTTGTCCACCGGGGCGAACTCGCCGTTCTGGTTCTTGTCGTAGCGACGGCTGTTGAACTTCTCGATGCTCTCCCTCAGGGCGCACTCCTCCGCCTGGAAGTCCCACGGCCGTGCGTCGATATCTGGAGGACAAAAAGAACAACAGAGTTTTATTCTCAGGTCTATTAACTCGATGAACAGCACCACATAACCCTATCCATTGTCTCTGCCGATTTTCTGTTCGGGAAAATACGTTATACTGTTGTTAAAGGACAATAGACCTCAATAATCAATCAATACAGAGAAAACAGTGAATTCTGGGATTTAAATGACATCAGAGGGACATCCTGTCAGTCTGTATCACCAGACTGACAGGATGACAGGACGGTGCAGTTGGAAGGCCAACTGCACCGTCCTCAACCGCAAGGCTCTCCAGAGGGTGGTGCAGTCTGCATAACGCATCACCGGGGGCCAACTACCTGCCCTCCATGACACCTACAGCGCCCGATGTCACAGGAAGGCCAAAAAGATTATCAAGGACATCAACCACCCGAGACACGGCCTGTTCACACCACTACCATCCAGAAGGCGAGGTCAGTACAGGTGCATCAAAGCTGGAACCGAGAGACTGAAAAACAGCTTCTATCTCTAAACAGCAATAACTAACTTAAAGAGGCTCCTGCCTATATTTTTACATTTATTTTTATTTAACTATGAACAAATTCTTATTTTCAATGACGGCCTAGGAACAGTGGGATAACTGCTTTGTTCAGGGGCAGAACGACAGAATTTTACCTTGTCAGTTCAGGGATTCGATCTTGCAACCTTTCGGTTACTAGTCCAACGATCTAACCACTAGGCTACCTGCCGCCCCATTGAGACCCAATCCCTGGCAACTTTAATAAATGGATCACTAGACACTTTATACAATGCCACATTACTAATGTTTACATATCTTACATTACTCATATCACATGTACAGTTGAAGTCGGAAGTTTACATACACCTTAGCCAAATACATTTAAACTCAGTTCACAATTCCTGACATTTAATCTGAGTAAAAAAATCCCTGTCTTAGGTCAGTTAGGATCACCACTTTATTTTAAGAATGTAAAATGTTATAAAAATAGTAGAGAGAATTATTTATTTCAGCTTTTATTTCTTTCATCACATTCCCAGTGGGTCAGAAGTTTACATACACTCAATTAGTATTTGGTAGCATTGCCTTTAAATTGTTTAACTTCGGTCAAATGTTTTGGGTAGCCTTCCACAAGCTTCCCACAATAAGTTGGGTGAATTTTGGCCCATTCCTCCTGACAGAGCTGGTTTAACTGAGTCAGGTCTGTAGGCCTTCTTGCTCCAATACTCCAATACCTTGACTTTGTTGTTCTTAAGCCATATTGCCACAACTTTGGAAGTATGCTTGGGGTCATTTGGAAGACACATTTGCGACCAAGCTTTAACTTCCTGACTGATGACTTGAGATGTTGCTTCAATATATCCACATAATTTTCCTCATCATGATGCCATCTATTTTGTGAAGTGCACAAGTCCATCCTGCAGGAAAGCACTCCAACAACATGATGCTGCCACCCCCGTACTTCATGGTGGGGATGATGTTCTTCTGCTTGCAAGCCTCCCCCTTTTTCCTCCAAACATAACGATGGTCATTATGGCCAAACAGTTCTATTTTTGTTTCATCAGACCAGAGGACATTTCTCCAAAAAGTATGATCTTTGTTCCCA
Organism: Oncorhynchus mykiss; assembly: GCF_013265735.2. Classification (NCBI taxonomy): domain Eukaryota; kingdom Metazoa; phylum Chordata; class Actinopteri; order Salmoniformes; family Salmonidae; genus Oncorhynchus; species Oncorhynchus mykiss. The sequence goes on from NC_048579.1 coordinate 50,192,559, forward strand.
TGTGCAGTTGCAAACCGTAGTCTGGCTTTTTTTATGGTGGTTTTGGAGCAGTGGCTTCTTCCTTGCTGAGTGGCCTTTCAGGTTATGTCGATATAGGACTTGTTTAACTGTGGATATAGATACTTTTGTACCTGTTTCCTCCAGCATCTTCACAAGGTCCTTTGCTGTTGTTCTGGGATTGATTTGCACTTTTCGCACCAAAGTACGTTCATCAATAGGAGACAGAACGCGTCTTCTTCCTGAGCGATATGACAGCTGCGTGGTCCCATGGTGTTTATACTTGCGTACTATTGTTTGTACAGATGAACGTGGTACCGTCAGGCGTTTGGAAATTGCTCCCAAGGATGAACCAGACTTGTGGAGGTCTACACATTTTTTTCTGAGGTCTTGGCTGATTTATTTTGATTTTCCCATGATGTCAAGCAAGGAGGCACTGAGTTTGAAGGTAGGCCTTGAAATACATCCACAGGTACACCTCCAATTGACTCAAATTATGTCAATTAGCCTATCAGAAGCTTCTAAAGCCATGACATAATTGTTTTGAATTTTCCAAGCTGTTTAAAGGCACAGTCAACTTAGTGTATGTACACTTCAGACCCACTGGAATTGTGATACAGTGAATTATATGTGAAATAATCTGTCTGTAAACAATTGTTGGAAAAATTACTTGTGTCATACAGATGCCCTAACCGACTTGCCAAAACTATAGTTTGTTAACAAGAAATGTGTGGAGTGGTTGAAAAACAAGTTTTAATGACTCCATCCGTAAATACTGTATTTTATACCATCTATTGCACCTTGCCTGTGCCACTCGGCCATCGCTCATCCATATACTTACACGTACATATTCTCATTCACCCCTTTAGATTTGTGTGTATTAGGTAGTTGTTGGGGAATTGTTAGATTACTTGTTAGATATTACTGCACCGTTGGAACTAGAAGCACAAGCATTTTGCTACACTAGCATTAACATCTGCTAACCAGGTGTACATGACCAATAACATTTGATTTGAAGAACCAATGGAGCTCTCTCCTCTCTTTCTCTCTGTCCATCTGGTCCATTGAGAATAGAACCTGAGACATGTGATGACAGACAGTCGTCTCTTTTTCTCTGAGGGCCTCTCACCCCTAGCTGGTCCCTGGTTTGGTTGCTATGGCAACACATCCTTAGTTACCGGCCTTCATCTTACAGCAGTTGGCTGATTGGACTTTCCATTACGGAGATCAATAATCAAAGGCACATAGTATGTACCTACCGCATTGCATTTCACATTCATCAACAAATTCTGATTCGTTTCATAGCTTTCACATCTCCTACAGACCAGTGATTTAAGAGTTGACTTCAGGTATGCGTTCAATAGTTTATTTCCTCGGCATCTTACCGTTGCCATAGGCCCAGTCATCATTGAGCCTGTGTCGTACTTTCTGGTAGATTGCTGACATGGTCTTCATGTTGCTCTTCCTCCACTGGCGGCCCAGGTACTTGGTCTGGATCTTGAGCAGCTTGAGGACATACAGCTGCATCATGGCCTGTTTGACCTTCAGCGCCCTCTTCAGGATGGGAGCAGACTTGAACACCACCAGCATCTGAGAGAGGAGGTGGAAGAGAAGGACACAGTGGATCTCAAAAATGTCCCGTCACAAATCGTTGAATTCTAAACTGTCCTCTAGCCTGTACACCCTAGGCACTCTTGTAGATCTGAAAGGATCTGATAGGTTCTACAAGTCGGTACTGAATAAGGGACATGTGATCATAAAGAGACGCAGGACCAGGTCTCTCTCACCATGGTCCTGGAGTGTTTCCACTTAGTCAGCTTGTTGAGGATCCTCAGCAGGTTGATGCAGGAGAAGAGATTACGCCAGCAGAACTGATTACTGTCTCCAGCTTCCTACAAATCACAGGCAACAACAGGGTTAGGAGAATTGAAAACGCCCACAAAGAATACATGTAGGATGGGTAGCCGGACACGTCCAGTGTCTAATCACAGCCAACAGATGAACCAAACCCATAGCCAGGTCTTTTAACATTCGAACAGTCTGATGTAAACACATGGGTTTGTGATCTGGACTCACCAAGCTCTCAGCCGTGAGCTCAGGCATCTCGTGGACCACACAGTGAGGGAAGTCCAGCACACATATACTACAATGAGAGCACAAACGAGAGTATTACAGCCCATCTTTGTGTCAACAGTGGTGTTACACCTGTCATTGAGGTGAGAGGTACATATTTGCCAACCACACCTGAACCCCCCCCCCCCCCCCCCCGTGTTTTGGCACCTCCACCCCTCAGCCGCTGGTGTCTTTTATGAGCAGGAAACAAATACCTGGCAGTCGGAAGCCATGCCTTTATGTGGGTGCAGATGCACCTCTGGCACTGTGGCAGAATCTAAGTGGTAGTCAGTTGTAGTCAGTGAGTCCTACCTGTTTTTGGCACTGATGTAAGACATGATGTTCTGGTTGAAGAACTTGAGGATCAGTGGGATGCAGTTAGCAAACACCAGGTGTTGAGAGACAATCTCAAACTGGAGGGAGAGGGAGGGAGAGAGAGAGAGAGAGGGAGAGAGGGAGAGAGAGAGAGAGAGAGATAAAGAGAGCGAGAGAGAGAGACAGGAAGTACAAGGTCACTGCAAAGTCCCTGACTGTCTTTAGTGCTCAGGAACCATGGAGGACCAGATAAAGCACTAAGACCCACTAGCCCTTTAACTCCTAATAATAAAAATTCATATCCATTAAATAATAAAAGATTAATCCTCCAACCCCCAGTCTTTTTATATTTTATGAGCAGCCTGCAGAGTTCAGGAGTAGACCGATTTCTCCTCTTTTCTACATTCTATGCAATCGTTTACTATCATCAAAAGACCATTCAAGACCACTTTTTGTTAGCACAGCTACTATTATTGCTGTGTGCCTATGAATTCAAAGCAGGAACAATGATGAGCATTCTGTCATCCGACTTTTGGGGTGTAAAAGACACTCTGAAATGACAACCCCTTTACACTCTCACGATGGGAATGACGGGGGTTCCAATCAGAGGATTTAGCCAATCTGCTCTCCCTGGAAGTACTCAGCTCTGCGGCATGGCCGTCTAAGAGCCAGCAGGATAGGCAGACTCATTTAACCCTTTCACTGAGCTGGGTTCTGCAGTTGCAATAATGCATCTTTGCAACAAGCTTCATTTGGCAGTTGGTCGTGGGAAATAAGAGTGAAGGTAATCATTTTGGGCAGTAGATGGCGCTACTATAATTTTACATCCAGCTTTGTTCATCTTTCATCCTATTAAATGGGGAACTAGCTCCTTTTTCATGTAGGATTTGACAGAACAGTCCTGACCTGCTGCCAGGTATAAGCACACTATTGTCAAAAGAGCAGATGCTCCATTTCTCTCTGAAGACGATTCACTACCTATCAATAGTGGTTGCGTGCCAAAAAGTCAACCTTGAACCAATCCCTTTTAAAAAAGGTACATGGTTTCGTGTGCTGAAGAGAGACACACTCTCTCGTCTCAGGGAGAAGCAGCAGTAGGACGACGATACAAGCTAATCGGCCCAAAATGGGAATTATAATCCTCCTTTACAAGAGCAGATTTTGGAAGGAGCTCAGCTTTGCATTTTAGAAAATGGATGGTGCGGCTATGTACCCATTTCTTGTCTGATGGTACTTCTCCAACCCTCCTCCTCCTCCTCCTGCCTCCCTCTATCCTGCCTCCCTCTATCCTGCCTCCCTCTATCCTGCCTCCCTCTATCCTGCCTCCCTCTCTGTGTGCAGGGAGACGTATGAACCTTTGACTGTGTGCCTATCATTCCAGTGCAGGATCTGTGTTGTCGGCTGCCAGGAGCCAAATGGGTGGGGGATGTGAGAGGAGATGAAGACAGAAAGCGAGAGAAATGTGGTGGTGAATGTGGAAGGCAGGGAGATGAGAGAGAATGGAGGCTGACTTAGTGTGTGAGGGTGGGAAAGGTGTGTGTGTGGGGGGGGGGGGGGGGGGGGGTAAACTGTTCGCCTGCTGTGGTGTAAAAAAAAAGTTAAGCTTCCTATATTTTCAATGCATTTTTCTGCAAAAGTGGTTAAACTGCGTTTACCCTCCACTACCCCACTGGAAGAGATGAGAGTGAGAGAGCAGCGGCAGACCTGAGGGGGTGGGGGAGAGAAAGGGATGGAGAGCGAGAGATAGTGGCTGACCTGGGGTGTGAGGGGGGGGGGGGGGGGGGGGGGGGGGGGGGAACAGAGAAAGAGAGAGAGAGGTAGAGAGAAAGAAAGACCGGTAGGGGCGGTAGGTGGGCTTACTTGGTAGATGTGATTGAGTTTCAGGTGCTTGAGGAGCAGCAGCAGAAGTGCAGAGATGGCCTTGACAATGATCTCCTTGTGTCTGTTCACGTCAATACCCAGCTTCATGCTCTGGAGGACCGTGATTCTGCCATCACACACACACACACACACACACACACACACACACACACACACACACACACACACACCCCTTTTATGTGATTCATAGCAACAACTTCCCTTGACATGACAAATCTATAGTCATTGACTTTATCTATGAACAAACTATATTACAGGTCCTCCTTATCGCCATCACTCAACTTAAGCATGAACGGCAAAGATGGCCGTGAGGGAACAAGGAGAGGCACAAGGCTATTACACTCACGGCATCTCCTCTGGCAGCACATCAGCCAGTATATTGATGGAGTCCGTCTTGGCCTTGGAGGTAGGTGCTGCAGCCAGCAGCAGCTTCAGAAGGGCAATCTGATCAATACAATGTGGGTTTTTAGCTTTCAACCTCTCAGCTCGGAAACATGACAGGTCTAGACAGCAAATACTTAGTAACAATCTATGATTTTTGAGATGCAAAGTAAGATGATGCCATGTGAAGTGTCTTGGTAGAGCAGAATATAACGGTAGATGTCCTCACCACATACTGAGACAGGTTAGGAAGCATTCCCAGATACAGGATCTCTGTTGGGGTCTCATCCACATCCTCTTCTCCCTGACACAACACAACACCACACGATATGAGTTACACACGGTCTATAGTCATCTTGTTTCCAATCACAGAGCCCTGTTCCAATACTTAGAAAATGAAAGATCATATTTCTATTTGACCAGGTTAGTCTCATTGAGATTAAGAATCTATTTTAGAAGAGAGATAGAATTCAAATGTTATTACAAAGACACATTCACAACATAAAACACAAAAAGCCCTTCAGTTTTAAAATGTAAAAATGTAGACATTGAGCAGACATTATGCTTTTGGGAGGTGTGGTGCAACTAGGGGTCAAAACATTGACAGCCCCCCCACTTCATTTTCTAGTAGAGTTTTAGCCTAGCATTAAACTCATTCAAATAGAGGAGTTCCTGTCATTTCATATAAAGTAAACAGTGAGAAGCGTCACTGACCAGGGTCATGGGGCACTGTTGAAGCTCCTCTTCCCTCTTGATCTGCATCTCAGCTATAGAGACATATTTGTGCTGGAGGGAAAAGAGAGCATGGTGTTGGATTGGGTGAGTTAGCCACAATACACAATACAATATAAAGCACTAGGAGAGCCAGTGCAAAGCACTTCATAACCACAATCGATTCTATTCCACTTCACACCTTTTCAATGAGACATCACCATGGCGATATACCATAGTATTCCGACATCATCTCGTCAGGCAGCGCGCGGGGTGTAAACAGAAGCGGCTTTGAACGGGCGTTCATTAGTATTCACAGGTTGACACACAGAAGGGCATTCCTCAGTGTAACGGTGTTTCACAGTCAGTTCAAAACACACAATTAGATGTCCGAGTGGGATGTCAATGTCCAGGGATATTGACCCGCTGGTCAAATAAACGGTCAATGCTTCGTCACCGGTGTAACACTCGATCCTGGTGGAGCGAGAGCGACGGAGGGATTGAGAGGAGAGGTAGAAAGGACAGAAGAGGAAAAACGAGAGATTTATCTCCCCCTTACCTGTTTGAGGGTCTTGACACTCTCGTGTATGGGCCTAGGAAGACCGACCAGTGTCTCTGTGTCACTAGAAGAAAAAAAACATAGCAGCCGAGAGAGAACAGTCACTGGCACTGCAATAACTAGGACCACACATGGCAGTGTACTACGTGGAGCGAGCCTTTCAGACAACAACACAGTGAAAGCGACACTCACTTTCCCAGAGTGAAGCCGATGAACTTGTTCCTGCTGGTCTCCAGGAAGTGCTCGATGTCTTTCTCTCTGTGGAGACAGACCGATAGATTCGATAGAGGCCTGCTGCCCCTCACTAACCCCCCCCAGTCTGAGATTCACCTTCTCACTGATCACACTACGAGACCTACTGTGTTTCCCGGGCTTGTCGAGATACTATCTAAACAGACCGATCAAAGATGTTTGGCAAAAAAACGAATCTTGTTGTTTTGGAAGAGGAGGGAAGCGCCCTCTACCAAATTATGGCTCAGTGAATTGGCAAACACTGTACACTTAGAAAGAATTAGATATATTCTGAACAATAAATTATCAACATTTGATCAAATCTGGCAGCCTTTCCTCTCCTACTTGGACGAGTCGGCGCTGTGAATTTGTACTTATTAACGCACTCTCAATTGTAATATTTTAATCTACCTTTGGGCAGCATGTGCTGGCCCTGCCACCCGAGCAGTTGGGAGGGGGGGGGGGGGGGCAATAAGGGGGGACATCTTCCCTCTTTCTTTCTACGTGTCCTTGTTTTGTATGTCGTGTTTTGTATTATTTGTTCTGCACCCAGGACTCTGGGTCTTGTTGTTCCTTTATGCTCTTTTATGTTTAGATAAGAATTGTATACCTGTCTTGTATACCTTATACACCATTCTTGTGTGTGTTTAATACAAATATTTGAAACAGAAAAAAAAAAGAAAAAAAAAAAGATGTTTGGCTGCTAACCAGATGATGCATCCAACAGACATCCATCTTAAGAGTGTTTGCACACACACACTTTAGGGTGCCGTGTTGGCTGCTTAAAGCCTCATCAGTCACACTCGATGCTGCCTCTGTACACTGTGTGATATTGGGATCTGGAACTCCACCTCATGTGCTAAATTATCATTCATGTCGCCAAGTCCACCCACGCACACACACACACACAAACACGAGAGATAGGCCACTGTCACTAATGTGTAGACAGAGGCCATCTTGCGAGGGGGAGCTGGCTGTTACTGTATGAGTGACTGAGGTGGGTTACTTTGAGTCCTCCTAAACAGAGGGGGCACTATCAGCAGCACGAGTGTGTAGAATAACAAAACTAGAACCCAGTGTACATTTGATTTTGTATGCTATCACTTGAGTTTGCAGATCTGAGGTAACCAATAAGGTGATCGATCCACCCTGCCTTCTGATGGTGTTTGGGGAGCTTCCACTATATTACACCTATCCAATCCCTTCAGATCTGCAAACACAGAAGGGTTAAGAGTTATGGCGAGGGGCGAGAGGTTGGTTTGGAACTGGGCGTTCCAGCCTTACCTGACTTTGGGGGCCCAGGGCAGACCCTTGGGGAGGGACGCACTCTCAGTGGGGGGTCTGAGCGGGGGCGGTGGGGGTGGCGGCTGGATGATGACATCACGGTCCAGGGGGTCCACCTCGCCCTCGATGCCACTGTCGGCTTCCTCGCCATCCTCCTCCTCGTCGCGTGCGTCGTCGTTCTTAAAGGGGTCTCGCTCGTTGTACGTGTCTAGGCTGTCCTGCTTTACCAGGGGCTGGAAACCAGAACAACCAGCAGGGGGCATGAAAGAGGCCGTCCCCTCACACACACACACACACACACACACACACAGGCTTCCCACTTCAACCCCAAGCAATACTCAAGACTTACCTACCATAAGGCTGCACTCCAAGACAAAAAAGTTACAGAAACTCCCAGTAAAAAACCTGAGGAACCTTTGGGCCCAACTCCATATTCAAGTGTTAAACATTCCACTTACAACCATAATGAGTCATACAAACACAAACCCCAATAATCTCAAACCACTTCCATAGTTTTAATGAATGACTGCGGCATCATCAATGCAACAAGCATCAGGCAAAGGGGGTTGCATTTAATAGCAGCGGAGCGCCAGTGCAATGCAACGTATGGCGGTGTGGTGGTAGTAAGTAGTCGTCAGGTAGACTGTGTGCTGGCGAGGAGAGCAACAGAGGTAACGGAAGCAGTGTGACCAGCATAGACCTACATGACTCATATCCCATGGAGAACAAGCCATTCAGCTGCGTGGTGGGAAAGAAGCTGCAGTGAACTGTTGTTCTACAGCGATACGCTGGCGGCCTAACAACCCGGTGGAGATGGAGACGAGAGGAAAGCTCCCGCCATGTCCGCAGGGACCTCGACCACAGCCAGCCCCGCCTCTGTACCCACCCATACAGTGCAGAGCGCAGTGAAGGAGGAGAAAAGGGGAAGGAGGAAGAGGAGGAGGAGGAGGACAAGGAATAAGAGGAAGAGGAGAAAGAAGAGGAAAAGAAAGAGGTGGAGGAATAGAAGGTGCAAGAACCAGCCCGAGGCAGAGAAAATGCAGAGGGAAAGTGGGTAAAGACCTGCTTCTTGGGAAAGGGACTGTCTCCTTCCAAGCTATCAACAAAGGCACTCTGCAGGGACACAAGGAAGAGGAGGGCGGTTGAGAGCCTGGTGAAGTCAGAGCCCCAGTCTAAAAACAGCACAGTTGGGATTAGAGGAAGAGGTTAAAAGAACAAACGTGTCAGGGGGAGTGCAGTACACCGAGGGTGTGCACATAGCTCCTAGTCACATTCTCTACTGCTACAGTCAGGCTGAGCAATCCATGCTTGTTAGAGGGCGTGGCGCCGTGAGGTTGTGACTGCACGGGTTTAGTTAGGCTCGCTGTTAGAACACATCGGGTGTGTATTCAGTCAAGTGAGTCTAGCGCACAGGTGTGTGTGTGTGTGTGTGTGTGTGTGTGTGTGTGTGTGTGTGTGTGTGTGTGAAAAGCTCCAGGAACAGTATGTGCATGATATGATGGCTGTATAATACGTACCCTGCGGCTGCGGCGTCCTCTCTTGGCCTGCTGTTGCTGTTCGATGAGCTCCATTGCCGAGGCTGGAGGAGAGGCTGCTCTCATGCTCCGAATTACCTTGATGCTGTCCTCAGGCAAGGGGGGCAGGCTCAGCCTCTCTCTCCCTCGAACCTTCATCTCCTGGAGCTCCTCGAAGCCCCCCATGGTGAACTGTGACACGCAGAGAGACAGATGGACACAGAAAGCCACAGAGATGTACATGAACACACGGACAGAGCTCTGTGCAGCTATTGGCAAACCGAATTTTACGAACCCATCGATTCCATTGCAGGAGCCAGTCGAACCTGACACTCCGGTTCCAACGTCATTCTAGCAAGCGTTTTGAATTTACACTAGTGGTGGATGAAATACCTCTGTTACGGAGCGGCTAGCCTACTAAACGGACAGTTAATGGTGTCGGTGCTGTAGCTTACTGACCAGGATGGTCTTCCAGAGCAGGAGCAGGACCTTCTTCATGGGAAAGTGTGGAGCGTTCATACTGCAGAACTTGGTCACCATGGTGAAGAGCAACAGGGAAAATGGCTCTCCGTTGTACAGAGGAGAACCTGAGGTTAGAGGAGAGGGTCAACAGCCAGCACACACATACAGTGTACACACTAAAACATTTCCTGTATAATTTACAGTAACTTACTGGCAGCAATTGGCCAGTAAGTTACTGTACTTTCTTTTACAGTACAGCTACTGTAATCCATTTTACGGTAGCAAAACTGTTACTGTAATCTAATTTACACTACCAAGTCAGTTACTGCAATCTAAATTACAGTACCAATAACAATTACGGTATAAATCTGTAATCACCCAGTGCTCTTTGCAAGTTTTAATTTTTACATTCGGGTCATTTAGCAGGCACTCTTGTCATTAGCAACTTACGGTCTGTGCATTCAACCAAAGTTGAGAAGGAAAAAAAACACATATCAAAGTCATAGCATGTAGAAACGTTTCTGAAACCGTTACTGAAAATATTGTTGTAGTTAAGAAGACACTGGTCTTCAAAATAATAGTTATTACAGCAAGATATCTTATGATATCTCTCTGACTATCTCTGGATAGTGCCCAAACATTACTGAGATATTCACGGTGGCTTGACATCTCCTTCCTGTAAATGACTATAATGTCAAAGAAATGAAACCCAGTCCAATACAGTAAAGGTGCCTAATAAACTGTAAGAAAGTAATTATTGCAGTATTTTCCTGTAATTACAAGGGATTGGAGCGAGAAGGTTGGCTGCTAGGTATTTGAATATTACATCATATTTATGAACATTTGTTTTTTTATATCACAGGCCTAAACAAAGGCTTCCAAACTGTCTGTTATTACAGGGTGAAACAGATTGAATAGACATTGTTAAATATTCAACCATTAAAGGTGTAAGACTCACTGCCACTCTGATCTAGTCTGGCAGAGGCCAGCTCTCGAGCTGTGTAGTCACCTGGGTCACGTCACCCAGGCTAACTCTGATCTAGTCTGGCAGAGGCCAGCTCTCGAGCTGCGTCGTCACGTGGGTCACGTCACCCAGGCTAACGCTGATCTGTTCCCTATATACATTTCATTGTTAGGGAACTACTATCACATATCAGTTAAATTTGTACAGCATTCTCACTAATATAGCCTCTTAAAAGATAACAATACCATGCACCCACTACTGCTCAAAAGGTTTTTGGCACTCCAAAAATGCAGTTTGGTACTGTATTCTGAATTACAGTCAATTACTGCCAGCAATTGGCCAGTAAGGTCCTGAAATACAGTTCCTAAAATACAATTCCTAAAATACAGTATATTACTGTATTCTGGGTGGGTACAGCATTCTCACTCACGGGTGCAACAAATACAGCCTCTTACAAGGCACACATTAACATACAGCATGTTAATGAGCAAGACTCTTTCCCAGCTCACAACATTAACCCACAATGCACCATCATTAATCCTGTAAAACACATTTATGGTATTTTACTGTGCATTTCACAGTGTTTTGCTGTTGAAATTAAAGTCTTGGTGTGCTGTAAAACACATGTATGGCATTTTACTGCATTCTACAGTGTTTTACTGTTGAAATTACAGAAACGTCTTACACACACACACACACACACACACACAAACCCAGTTCAGTCTTGAATGCCTCTCTGGCAGTTCTCCACTCTGGCCTGTCGTCCTCTGTCTGCAGACGGATGGTCTCCACCATCAGGTACATGATGCTTAGCAAGACCCTAGTGGAACACAAGAGGTCAGAGGTCAGAATGAACAGGTGTGTGCATGCATGCATCAAGACAAATAGTCTGTAAGCTACTGAGGTAGAACAGCTCTCCACTCCAAAAATATAACTGTGTGTGCTTGTGCATACATTATGTCTGCCTATGTGTAGTTTGTACATGTGTGAATCTGTAAATGTGTGTGTGATCACACTTAATGCTCTTGTACACGTTTCCACATGCACTTGCCTAGCTAATGCATCAGCCTAAATCACCCTACAGTAATTATACAATGTTAGCGAGGCAGTGTCCGGTGCATTAACGCCTTGATTCAGATGGAAAACAAGCCATAATGGCCTCCATTTTCTACAAGCTATTAGGACGTGTTATTTAGTTTCCCAACTTATTGTCCCTAGAATTTCTAAGCAAACAGCTGGAGGCAGGGCTTTCTCCTATAGAGCTCCATTTTTATGGAATGGTCTGCCTATCCATGTGAGAGACGCAGACTCGGTCTCAACCTTTAAGTCATTACTGAAGACGCATCTCTTCAGTAGGTCCTATGATTGAGTGTAGTCTGGCCCAGGGATGCAAAGGTGAACGGCAAGGCACTGGAGCGACGAACCTCCCTTGCTGTCTCTGCCTGGCCGGCTCCCCTCTCTCCACTGGGATTCTCTGCCTCTGACCCTATTAGGGGGGTTGAGTCACTGGCTTACTAGGGCTCTTCCAAGCCGTCCCTAGGAGGGGTTTGTCACTTGAGTAGGTTGAGTCACAGATGTGATCTTCCTATCCGGTTTTGTGCCCCCTTGGGCTCGTGCTGTGGAGGAGATCTTCGTGGGCTATACTCAGCCTTGCCTAAGGGTAGTAAGTTGGTGGTCTGTTGATATCCCTCTAGTGGTGTTTACTCCTGAAGTACCGACCTGTTGCATCCTCTACAACCACTGATTATTATTTGACCCTGCTGCCCATCCTTGAACAATTGAACATCTTGAAGAACAATCTGGCCTTAAATGGCCAGGTACTCTTATAGTTTCCACCTGGAACAGCCAGAAGAGGGCTGGCCAGGTTCCTTCCTTACTAGGGAGCTTTTCCTAGCCATAATGCTTCTACATATGCATTGCTTGCTGTTTGGGATTTTGTGCTTGGCTGATTGGGCGACTGCTGTAAAAATCAGTGAGGTGGAAGGATGGTCACCTGAGTTCTGTGCTGTCCGCCAGAGAGATGGCAGGTTTCCTCACTGCACTGCTGCAGGCTTGGTTGTTACTGCAGAGTGAAACACAGAAGCAGTTCAGCTTGTATACAGTACAAATCATACCACACCACAGCTAAAAACAGACGAGAGATATCGCTCATGTCTAGGCTCTGGTCAGGTCATGGGGTCAGGAAGTTCTCATTTCCTATAATTAAAGTGACAAGGAGGTGGCGGGTGTCGCTTTCTTAACTAGTGCGCAATCTCTAATATTAAAAGGAAGTCTTGAGGTTCTGCTAAACTGTATACCATACTATTTACCAAGTTTGCATCTATATTTTTCGTAGATGTCTATTTACCACCACAAACCAATGCTGGCACTAAAACCACACTCAACGAGCTGTATAGATCCATTGTCCAACAAGGAAATGCTCATCCAGAGGCAGCGCTCCTAGTGGCCGGTGATCTTAATGCAGGACAACTTCTCATTTCTCCCAGCAATTCACCTGTGCAACTAGAGGAGAAACAACTCTAGATCACCTTCACTCCACACACAGAGACACATACAAAGCTCTCCCTCCCCCTCCATTTTGCGATTTTGACCATAACTCTATCCTCCTGATTCCTGCTTACAAGCAAAAACTCAAACAGGAAGTACCAGTGACGGAAGTGGTCCGATGAAGCGAATGCTAAACTACAGAACTGTTTCGCTTGCACAGACTGGAATTTGTTCTGGGAATCATCCTATGGCATTTTCAGAGTTTACCACATCAGTCACCGGCTTCATTAATAAGTGCGTTGACAACGCTGTCCCCACATTGACCGTACATACTTTTCCCAACCAGAAGCCACGGATTACAGGCAACATCCACACTGAGCTAAAGCTGCCACTTTCAAGGTGAGGGACACTAACCCGGACGGTTATAAGAAATCCCACTACACCCTCAAAAAACCATCAAACAGGAAAAATGTCAATACAGGACTAATATCGAATCCTATTACACTGGCTCGGACCCTTGTCGGATGTGGCAAGGCTTGCAAACTATCACGGATTACAAAGGGAAACTCAGCCAAGAGCTGCCCAGTGACGTGATACTACCAGACAAGCTTAATGCCTTCTATGCTTGCTTTGAGGCAACACTGAACCATGCGTGAGAGCACCAACTGTTCCAGACGACTGGGTTATCACCCTCTCCGTAGCCGATGTGAGGAAAATCTTTAAACAGGTTAACATTCACAAGGCCGCAGGGCCAGATGGATTACCAGGACGTGTACTCAGAGCATGCGCTGACCAGCTGGCAAGTTAATTCACTGACATTTTAAACTTCTTCCTGACCCAGTCTGTAATACCTACATGCTTTAAGCAGACCACCATAGTTCCTGTGCTCAAGAACGCCAAAGGTAACCTGTCTAAATGACTATCACCTTGTAGCACTCACATCTGCAGCCGACAAGTGCTTTGAAAGGCTGGTCATGACTCACATCAACACCATCATCCCAGACACCCTGGACCCACTCCAATTCGCATACCACCCCAACAGTTCCACAGATAGCGTAATCTCTATTGCACTCCACACTGCTCTTTCCCACTTGGACAAAAGGCCTACATGATAATGCAGTTCATTGACACCATAGTGCCCTCCAAGCTCATCATTTTGTACATTTCTATTTTTTGTCATTTAGCAGATGCTCTTATTCAGAGTGTATACATTTTCGTACTGGTCCGCCGTGGGAATCGAACCCACAACCCTGACGTTGCAAGCGCCATGCTCTACCAACTGAGCCACACTGGACCGACCATCACTGAGCTAAGGACCCTGGAGGGTTGTGGGTTAGTGTGTACGGCCCAGTGCATCACTGGGGCCAAGCTCCCTGCCATCCAGGACCTCTATGCCAGCCAGTGTCAGAGGGAGGCCCTAAAAATTGTCAAAGACTCCAGCCACCCAAGTCTGGAAACAACAGGCCCTTGAACAGCTTCTACCGCCAGGCCATAAGACAGTTAAATAGTTAGTTAAATAGTTAACCAAATAGCATTGACCCTTTTTGCATTCATTTTTCTGACTCGTCACATACGCTGCTGCTACTACCGTGTCACTTTGTTTCTAGTTATAGGTACTTATCTACCTCAATGACCTCATACCCCTTCACATGGACTCGGTACTGGTACCCCTTGTATATAGTTACCGTTACTCATTGTGTATCTATTATTACGTGTTTGACTTTCCTAGTATTTCTCTATTTTCTTTCTCTCTGCATTGTTGGGAAGGGCCCGTAGGCATTTCACTGTTAGTCCACACCTGTTGTTTACGAAGCATGTGACAAACTTGTATTTGATTTGAAGTGAAAAAAAACCCCCAGCGTAAATCACAACTGAGAATGAACACCAGTGCAGGCAGGATAAATAGCAGAGGAGAAATACAGACAGAGATCATTCCCTGTGTGTTGGCTCCGCAGCTTAACAGGTGCTACGAAGTAATAGGAGGCGGCTGCTTGCTTGCTAAGCCGTAGAATCAGAGGTCAGAGACCAGGACAGAGGAGCACATAGACTAAAGGAAGGAAACAACGCCTTGAAGGCTCTGCCGCCTCGCCAGTGAGCTGTGAATCGCAGAGGCCGGTGCTCTGTCTCCCTCTCTGTCTGCTCTCAACCTGCTCTCGCTGCTCTTGTCCCCCTCACTAAGAGCCAGTAGGTGCCTCATATACTAGCTGAAGCGAAGAGGGATGGATGTGGGAGGTAGGACGGAGAAGAGAAAGAGAGAATGGTGTATTCATGAATTAACATTTCTGGTGTGAGTGTGTATCTCTCTGCCGGTCTGTGAACGTGCGTGTGCTTGTACGTGCCTGTGTGTGTTTAACTCCACACTGTCCAGGGTCCCTCAGCAACACTCAGCAGGGATTAGCCTTGCCTGGCGGTGACTCTCTCATTAAAGAGGAGCCAAGGGGATGGACAGAAATACCCAACAGAAGAAACAGAACAGGAAGCCATTCCTGGACACTGAGTCATGATCGAGCTGTCTGTCTCCTCTCCACACACACATAGACCACGGCCTGTACCACCTCCCAGAGTCACTCCCACCGGGAGAATAATTAAAAATAGATGTTCAATCCTGTTCAATTCCCTGCCCTCTCTCACACACACACACACACACACACACACACACACACACACACACACACACACACACACACACACACACACACACACGCCAATCAGCTATTATCAGCACCATCTCTACCAGCCTCTCCCATTAGGTAGATTAGTCCATGGCTAAGGTTGGTAGAGACCCAAAATAGTGAGGCAGCAGTAGATCTTCCCTTAGGGAGAGGAGGAACCTCAGGCAGGCAGGTGACAGAGGAATTGACTCCGTGGGGACATTTAATATACCTACTTATCGATTCAGTGGTATGCTTATGGGATGCCCTTTAAGTGTAGGAGCTGTTTGAAAAGACCACCTGAAATTGTACAGTGTACAAAACATTAAGAACTGACTGAGTGAATCCAGGTGAAGGCTATGATCCCTTATTGATGTCACTTGTTAAATCCACTTGTTAAATCAGTGTAGACGAAGGGGAGGAGACAGGTTAAAGAAGGATTTTTAAACCTTGAGACAATTGAGACATGGATTGTGTATGTGTACCATTCAGAGAGTGAAAAATATTTATGTGCCTTCAAACCGGGTATGGTAGTAAGTGCCAGGCGCACCTATTTGTGTCAAGAACTGCAACGTCGCTGGGTTTTTTCACGCTGAACAGTTTCCTGTGTGCATCAAGAATGGTCTACCACCCAAATGACATCCAGCCAACTTGACACAACTGTGAGAGGCATTGGAGTCAACAAGTGCCAGCATCCCTGTAGAACGCTTTCGACACCTTGCAGAGCCCATGCCACGATGAATTGAGGCTGTTCTGAGGCCAAAAAGGTAGCGCAACTCAATATTAGGACGACTGTTCTTAATGTTTTATACACTCAGTGTATAGTATTTGACTTATTGATGAGTCACTTTGAAATATCCTTGTTTTTTAGATCATTTAAATAACATAAAATTGATCAGAAATACAGTGATAATTGATGTGGTAAATGACTATTGTAGCTTGAAACAGCAGATTTTTTTATGAAATCGACAACCATCACTCCTGTGTTCCAATGGCAAGTTGTGTTAGCTAATCCAAGTTCATCATTTTAAAAGGCTAATCGATCATTCGAAAACCCTTTTGCAATTATGTTAGCACAGCTGAAAACGGTTGTCCTGATTAAAGAACAATAAAACGGGCCTTCTTTCGACTAGTTGAGTATCTGGAGCATCAACATTTGTGTGTTCGATTAAGGCTCAAAATAGCCAGAAACAAATAACTTTCTTCTGAAACTCGTCATTCTATTCTTGTTCTGAGAAATTAAGGCTTTTCCATGCAAGAAATTGCCAAGAAACTGAAGATCTCGTACAACGCTGTGTACTACTCCCTTCACAGAACAGCGCACACTGGCCCTAACCAGAATAGAAAGAGGAGTGGGAGGCCCTGGTGCACAACTGAGCAAGAGGACAAGTACATTAGAGTGTCTAGTTTGAGAAACAGACGCCTCACAAGTCCTCAACCGGCAGCTTCATTCATTAATAGCAAAACACCTGTCTCAACGTCAACAGTGAAAAGGCAACTTCGGGATGCTGGCCTTCTAGGCAGAGCTGCAAAGAAAAAGCCATATCTCAGACTGGCCAATAAAAATAAAAGATTAAAATGGGCAAAAGAACAAAGACACTGGACAGAGGAAGATTGGAAAAAAGTGTTATGGACAGACTAATCTAAGTTTGAGGTGTTCGGATCACAAAGAAGAACATTCGTGAGACGCAGAAAAAACTAATTTAATGCTGGAGGAGTGCTTGATGTCATCTGTCAAGTAGTGGAGAAGGTGGAAAGGTTTAAGTTCCTTGGCGTACACATCACGGACAAACTGAAATGGTCCACCCACACAGACAGCGTGGCGAAGAAGGCACAGCAGCGCCTCTTCAACCTCAGGAGGCTGAAGAAATTTGGCGTGTCACCAAAAACACTTACACACTTTTACAGATGCACAAATGAGAGCATCCTGTCAGGCTGTATCACCGCCTGGTACGGAAATCGCTTCGCCCTCAACCATAAGGCTCAACCGGGGGGGTAGTGCACAATGCATCACCGGAGGCAAACTACCTGCCCTCCAGGACACCTACACTCCCCGATGTCACAGCAAGGCCAAAAAGATCATCAAGGACAACAACCACCCGAGCCACTGCCTGTTCACCCCGCTACCATCCAGAAGGCGAGGTCAGTACAGGTGCATCAAAGCAAAGACCGAGAGACTGAAAAACAGCTTCTATCTCAAGGCCATCCGCCTGTTAAACAGCCATCCCTAACATTGAGTGGCTGCTGCCAATATACTGACTCAAATCTCTAGCCACTTTAAAAATAAAAAATTTGATATAATAAATGTATCACTAGCCACTTTAAACAATGCCACTTTATAGAATGTTTACATACCCTACATTACTCATTTCATATGTATATACTGTACTCTATACCATCTACTGCATATTGCCTATGTCATTCTGCCATCGCTCATCCATATATTTATATGTACATATTCTTATTCATTCCTTTACACTTGTGTGTATAAGGTAGTTATTGTGAAATTGTTAGATTACTTGTTAGATATTACTGCATGGTCGGAACTAGAAGCACAAGCATTATGCTACGCTCGCATTAACATCTGCTAACCATGTATATGTGACAAATAAAATGTCATTTGATTTGGTGGAGGCAATGCGATGGTCTGGGGGTGCTTTGGTGGTGGTACAGTTGGAGATTTGTACAGGGTAAAAGGAAGGCTACCACTCCATTTTACAACACTATGCCATACCCTATGGACGGCGCTTAATTGGAGCCAGTTTCCTCCTACAACAGGACAATGACCCAAAGCACAGCTCCAAACTATGCAAGAACTATTTAGGGAAGAAGCAGTCAGCTGGTATTCTGTCTATGATGGACTGGCCAGCACAGTCACCGGATCTCAACCCTATTGAGCGGTTGTGGGAGCAGCTTGACTGTATGGTACGTAAGAAGTGCACATCAAGCCAATCCAACTTGTGGGAGGTGCTTCAGGAAGCATGGGGTGAAATCTCTTCAGATTACCTCAACAAATTGACAATTAGAATACCAAGAGTCTGCAAGGCTGTAATTGCTGCAAATGGAGGATTTTCTGATGAAAGCAAAGTTTGAAGGACACAATTATTATTTCAAATAAAAGTCATTATATATAACCTTGTCAACGTCTTGACTATATTTCCTATTAATTTTGCAATGCATTGCATGTATGTTTCTGAAAATGTAGCTACTAAGATGTTCTAACAAGCCTAAACCTACAGAGCAGTACATTACTTTACTGATTTCCCCTGTTGTCCCCTTCCCCCACTGTGTCCCCTTCCCCCACTGTGTCTCTTTCCCCCACTGTGTCCCTTTCCCCACTGTGTATCCTTTCCCCACTGTGTCCCTTTCCCCACTGTGTCTCCTTCCCCCACTGTGTCTCTTTCCCCCACTGTGTCTCCTTCCCCCACTGTGTCTCCTTCCCCCACTGTGTATCTTTCCCCCACTGTGTCTCCTTCCCCCACTGTGTCTCCTTCCCCCACTGTGTCTCTTTCCCCACTGTGTCTCCTTTCCCCACTGTGTCTCTTTCCCCCACTGTGTCTCCTTCCCCCACTGTGTCTCTTTCCCCCACTGTGTCTCCTTCCCCCACTGTGTCTCCTTCCCCCACTGTGTATCCTTCCCCCACTGTGTATCTTTCCCCCACTGTGTCTCCTTCCCCCACTGTGTCTCTTTCCCCCACTGTGTCCCTTCCCCCCACTGTGCCTCCTTTCCCCACTGTGTCTCCTTTCCCCACTGTGTCCCTTCCCCCCACTGTGTCCCTTTCCCCCCACTGTGTCTCCTTTCCCCACTGTGTCTCTTTACCCCACTGTGTCTCCTTCCCCCACTGTGTCTCTTTCCCCCACTGTGTCCCTTTCCCCCACTGTGTCCCTTTCCCCCACTGTGTCCCTTTCCCCCACTGTGTCCCTTTCCCCCCACTGTGTCCCTTTCCCCCCACTGTGTCTCCTTCCCCCACTGTGTCCCCTTCCCCCACTGTGTCTCCTTCCCCCACTGTGTCTCCTTCGTCCCACTGTGTCTCTTTCCCCCACTGTGTCTCCTTCCCCCACTGTGTCCCCTTCCCCCACTGTGTCTCCTTCCCCCACTGTGTCTCCTTCCCCCACTGTGTCTCCTTCCCCCACTGTGTCTCCTTCCCCCACTGTGTCTCTTTCCCCCACTGTGTCTCTTTCCCCCACTGTGTCTCTTTCCCCCACTGTGTCTCTTTCCCCCACTGTGTCCCTTTCCCCCCACTGTGTCCCTTTCCCCCCACTGTGTCTCCTTCCCCCACTGTGTCTCTTTCCCCCACTGTGTCTCTTTCCCCCACTGTGTCTCTTTCCCCCACTGTGTCTCCTTCCCCCACTGTGTATCCTTCCCCCACTGTGTCTCTTTCCCCCACTGTGTCCCCTTCCCCCACTGTGTCTCCTTTCCCCACTGTGTCTCTTTCCCCCACTGTGTCTCCTTCCCCCACTGTGTCTCTTTCCCCCACTGTGTCCCCTTCCCCCACTGTGTCTCCTTCCCCCACTGTGTCTCCTTCCCCCACTGTGTCTCCTTTCCCCACTGTGTCTCTTTTCCCCACTGTGTCTCTTTCCCCCACTGTGTCTCTTTCCCCCACTGTGTCTCTTTCCCCCACTGTGTCTCCTTTCCCCACTGTGTCTCTTTCCCCCACTGTGTCTCTTTCCCCCACTGTGTCTCCTTTCCCCACTGTGTCTCTTTCCCCCACTGTGTCCCTTCCCCCCACTGTGTCCCTTCCCCCCACTGTGTCTCCTTTCCCCACTGTGTCTCTTTCCCCCACTGTGTCTCCTTTCCCCACTGTGTCTCTTTCCCCCACTGTGTCTCCTTTCCCCACTGTGTCTCCTTTCCCCACTGTGTCTCCTTTCCCCACTGTATCTCTTTTCCCCACTGTGTCTCTTTCCCCCACTGTGTCTCTTTCCCCCACTGTGTCTCTTTCCCCCACTGTGTCTCCTTCCCCCACTGTGTCCCTTCCCCCCACTGTGTCCCTTCCCCCCACTGTGTCTCCTTTCCCCACTGTGTCTCCTTTCCCCACTGTGTCTCTTTCCCCCACTGTGTCTCCTTTCCCCACTGTGTCTCCTTTCCCCACTGTGTCTCTTTCCCCCACTGTGTCTCTTTCCCCCACTGTGTCCCTTCCCCCCACTGTGCCTCCTTTCCCCACTGTGTCTCCTTTCCCCACTGTGTCCCTTCCCCCCACTGTGCCTCCTTTCCCCACTGTGTCTCCTTTCCCCACTGTGTCTCTTTCCCCCACTGTGTCTCCTTCCCCCACTGTGTCTCTTTCCCCCACTGTGTCCCTTTCCCCCACTGTGTCCCTTTCCCCCACTGTGTCCCTTTCCCCCCACTGTGTCCCTTTCCCCCCACTGTGTCTCCTTCCCCCACTGTGTCCCCTTCCCCCACTGTGTCTCCTTCCCCCACTGTGTCTCCTTCCTCCCACTGTGTCTCTTTCCCCCACTGTGTCTCCTTCCCCCACTGTGTCCCCTTCCCCCACTGTGTCTCCTTCCCCCACTGTGTCTCCTTCCCCCACTGTGTCTCTTTCACCCACTGTGTCTCTTTCCCCCACTGTGTCTTTTTCCCCCACTGTGTCTCTTTCCCCCACTGTGTCTCTTTCCCCCACTGTGTCCCTTTCCCCCCACTGTGTCCCTTTCCCCCCACTGTGTCTCCTTCCCCCACTGTGTCTCTTTCCCCCACTGTGTCTCTTTCCCCCACTGTGTCTCCTTCCCCCACTGTGTATCCTTCCCCCACTGTGTCTCTTTCCCCCACTGTGTCCCCTTCCCCCACTGTGTCTCCTTTCCCCACTGTGTCTCTTTCCCCCACTGTGTCTCCTTCCCCCACTGTGTCTCCTTCCCCCACTGTGTCTCCTTCCCCCACTGTGTCTCCTTCCCCCACTGTGTCTCCTTCCCCCACTGTGTCCCCTTCCCCCACTGTGTCCCCTTCCCCCACTGTGTCTCCTTCCCCCACTGTGTCTCCTTCCCCCACTGTGTCTCTTTCCCCCACTGTGTCTCTTTCCCCCACTGTGTCCCCTTCCCCCACTGTGTCTCCTTCCCCCACTGTGTCTCCTTCCCCCACTGTGTCTCCTTCCCCCACTGTGTCTCCTTCCCCCACTGTGTCTCCTTCCCCCACTGTGTCTCCTTTCCCCACTGTGTCTCATTTCCCCACTGTGTCTCCTTTCCCCACTGTGTCTCCTTTCCCCACTGTGTCTCCTTTCCCCACTGTGTCTCTTTCCCCCACTGTGTCTCTTTCCCCCACTGTGTCTCCTTTCCCCACTGTGTCTCTTTCCCCCACTGTGTCTCTTTCCCCCACTGTGTCTCCTTTCCCCACTGTGTCTCTTTCCCCCACTGTGTCTCCTTTCCCCACTGTGTCTCCTTTCCCCACTGTGTCTCCTTTCCCCACTGTGTCTCTTTTCCCCACTGTGTCTCTTTCCCCCACTGTGTCTCTTTCCCCCACTGTGTCTCCTTTCCCCACTGTGTCTCTTTCCCCCACTGTGTCTCCTTTCCCCACTGTGTCTCTTTCCCCCACTGTGTCTCTTTCCCCCACTGTGTCTCCTTTCCCCCACTGTGTCTCCTTTCCCCCACTGTGTCCCTTCCCCCCACTGTGTCCCTTCCCCCCCACTGTGTCTCCTTTCCCCACTGTGTCTCCTTTCCCCACTGTGTCTCTTTCCCCCACTGTGTCTCCTTTCCCCACTGTGTCTCCTTTCCCCACTGTGTCTCTTTCCCCCACTGTGTCTCCTTTCCCCACTGTGTCTCCTTTCCCCACTGTGTCTCCTTTCCCCACTGTGTCTCTTTTCCCCACTGTGTCTCTTTCCCCCACTGTGTCTCTTTCCCCCACTGTGTCTCTTTCCCCCACTGTGTCTCCTTTCCCCACTGTGTCTCTTTCCCCCACTGTGTCCCTTCCTCCCACTGTGTCCCTTCCCCCCACTGTGTCTCCTTTCCCCACTGTGTCTCCTTTCCCCACTGTGTCTCTTTCCCCCACTGTGTCTCCTTTCCCCACTGTGTCTCCTTTCCCCACTGTGTCTCTTTCCCCCACTGTGTCTCTTTCCCCCACTGTGTCCCTTCCCCCCACTGTGCCTCCTTTCCCCACTGTGTCTCCTTTCCCCACTGTGTCTCTTTCCCCCACTGTGTCTCTTTCCCCCACTGTGTCTCCTTTCCCCACTGTGTCTCCTTTCCCCACTGTGTCTCTTTCCCCCACTGTGTCTCTTTCCCCCACTGTGTCTCTTTCCCCCACTGTGTCTCCTTTCCCCACTGTGTCTCTTTCCCCCACTGTGTCTCTTTCCCCCACTGTGTCTCTTTCCCCCACTGTGCCTCCTTTCCCCACTGTGTCTCCTTTCCCCACTGTGTCTCTTTCCCCCACTGTGTCTCTTTCCCCACTGTGTCTCCTTCCCCCACTGTGTCTCTTTCCCCCACTGTGTCTCTTTCCCCCACTGTGTCTCTTTCCCCCACTGTGTCTCCTTTCCCCACTGTGTCTCTTTCCCCCACTGTGTCTCCTTTCCCCACTGTGTCTCTTTCCCCCACTGTGTCTCTTTCCCCCACTGTGTCTCCTTCCCCCACTGTGTCTCTTTCCCCCACTGTGTCCCTTTCCCCCACTGTGTCCCTTTCCCCCACTGTGTCTCCTTTCCCCACTGTGTCTCCTTTCCCCACTGTGTCTCTTTCCCCAACTGTGTCCCTTTCCCCACTGTGTCTCTTTCCCCCACTGTGTCCCTTTCCCCCACTGTGTCCCTTTCCCCCACTGTGTCCCTTTCCCCCACTGTGTCCCTTTCCCCCACTGTGTCCCTTTCCCCCACTGTGTCCCTTTCCCCACTGTGTCCCTTTCCCCCACTGTGTCCCTTTCCCCCACTGTGTCCCTTTCCCCCACTGTGTCTCCTTCCCCCACTGTGTCCCTTTCCCCCACTGTGTCTCTTTCCTCCACTGTGCCCCTTTCCCCTACCGTGTCTCTTTCCCCCACTGTGTCTCCTTCCCCTACTCCATCCAGCGAACAACTAGTGAGAGTGAATGCAACTGTGTACCAGCACTGTAGCATTAAAGGCCCAGTGCAGTCAAACACGTGATTTCCTGTGTTTTCTATACATTTCCAACCTATGAGGTTGGAATAATACTGTGAAAAAAATAAAATAATGATGTCCTTTTAGTGTAAGAGTTGTTTGAAAAGGCCACCTGAAATTTCAGCTTGTTTTGGTTGGATGAGTTTTGGCCTGCCTGGTGACAACACCAAACGGTAAATGAGTTAATAAACCAATAAGAAACAGTTCCAAGCATCTCTGCCAACAACAGCTAGTTTTCAGTTTTCCCCTCCCCACTCACACCACTCCCAGACAGTCCTAGCTAAATTCTAGCTTGAGAAATTGTACTTTGCTAAGAAACAAATTGTGTTTATTTTTCCCCATTTTAAATCAAAAACAGTAACATTAAGGTACTTAATTGTTACCCTGTAAATGATTTGGACCATTAATCAAGGCTCACCAACTTTAAACATCAGCTATCTGAGCTGCTAACCGATCGCTGCAGCTGTACATAGTCCATCTGTAAATAGCCCACCCAATCTACCTACCTCATCCCCATATTGTTTTTATTCACTTTTCTGCTCTTTTGCACACCAGTATCTCTACTTGCACATCATCATCTGCTCATTTATCACTCCAGTGTTAATCTGCTAAATTGTAATTCTTCGCTACTATGGCCTATTTATTGCCTACCTCCTCATGCCTTTTGCACACATTGTATATAGACTTTCTTTTTTTCTACTGTGTCATTGACTTGTTTATTGTGTTATTGGCATGTTTATTGTTTACTCCACGTTATTCCCTGTGTAACGCTCTGTTGTTGTCTGTGTCACACTACTTTGCTTTATCTTGGCCAGGTCGCAGTTGTAAAGGAGAACTTGTTCTCAACTAGCCTAACTGGTACATAAAGGTGAAATAAATAAACAATTTAAAAGGAGGAAGTAAGCGCTAACCACAGAGGTGCTAACACTTGTTGAGAGACATAACAACACAGTCATTACGAGACATTGCAGGGATGTTGTGGTGCGGTTGTAGCAATGTTGTCCTACTCACTCCATCTCCATGCTCAGCAGCTCCAGGAGAGCGGTGAAGACGCCCATGTCATACAGCAGGAACACGTTGTGGCGAGACCAGTGGAGCACGTCTGTGTCCGTGTCACACTCATCAAACACCCCTGGGGAACGCCACACAACAGACACACATAGGGTTCAACAGATGCTCCCTCACCACACAACACTCCCCCCCCCCCCCCCCCCCCCCGCTTCATCCAAATCCAGACAGATGATGTCCTGAAAGAGCTGCAGAATCTGGACCCCTACAAATCATCTGGGCTAGACAATCTGGACCCTCTCTTTCTAAAATTATAAGGCCGCCATTGTTGCAACCCCTATTACTAGTCTGTTCAACCTCTCGTTCGTATCGTCTGAGATTTCTAAAGATTGGAAAGTGGCCGCGGTCATCCCCCTCTTCAAGGGGGAGACACTCTAGACCCAAACTGCTACAGACCTATATATATCCTACCCTGTCTTTCTAAGGTCTTCGAAAGCCAAGTTAACAAACAGATCACCGACCATCTCGAATCCCACCGTACCTTCTCCGCTATGCAATCCGGTTTCCGAGCTGGTCACGGGTGCACCTCAGCCACGCTCAAGGTCCTAAACGACATCATAACCACAATCGATAACAAAGACAGTACTGTGCAGCCGTATTCATTGACCTGGCCAAAGCTTTCGACTCTGTCAATCACTGTATTCTTATTGGCAGACTCAACAGCCTTGTTTTCTCTAATGACTGTCTCGCCTGGTTCACTAACTACTTCTCAGACAGAGTTCAGTGTGTCAAATAGGAGGGACTGTTGTCCGGACCTCTGGCAGTCTCTGGGGGTGCCACAGGGTTCAATTCTCTGGCTGACTTTTCTCTGTATACATCAATCTCTTGCTGCGGGTGATTCTTTGATCCACCTCTATGCAGACGACACCATTCTGTATACATCTGGCCCTTCTTTTGGCACTGTTAACAAACCTCCAAACGAGCTTTAATGCCACACAACAATCCTTCCGTGGCCTCCAACTGCTCTTAAACGCTAGTAAAACTAAATGCATACTCTTCAACCGATCGCTGCCCGCACCCGCCCGCTGCTCGCACCCACCCGCCCAACTATCATCACTACTCTGGATGGTTCTGACTTAGAATATGTGGACAACTATAAATACCTAGATGTCTGGCTAGCTAGACTGTAAAATCTCCTTCCAGACTCACATTAAGCATCTCCAATCCAAAATGAAATCTAGAATCGACTTCCAATTTTGCAACAAAGCCTCCTTCACTCATGCTGCCAAACATACCCTGATAAAACTATCCTGCCGATCCTTAACTTCAGCGATGTCATTTACAAAATAGCCTCCAACACTCTACTCAGCATGCAGTCTATCACAGTGCCATCCGTTTTGTCACCAAAGCCCCATATACTACCCACCACTGCGACCTGTATGCTCTCGTTGGCTGGTCCTCGCTACATATTCATCGCCAAACCCACTGGCTCCAGGTCATATATAAGTCTTTGCCAGGTAAAGCTCCGCCTTATCTCAGCTCACTGGTCACCATAGCAACACCCACCCGTAGCACACACTCCAGCATGGATATTTCACATCCCCAAAGCCAACACCCACTTTGGCCGCCTTTCCTTCCAGTTCTCTGCTGCCAATGACTGTAACGAATGGAAAAAAAATCACTAAAGTTGGAGACTTCTATCTCCCTCACTAACTTCAAGCGTCGGCTGTCAGAGCAGCTTACCGATCGCTGCAGCTGTACACAGCCCATCTGTAAATAGCCCATCCAACCAACTACCTACCTACCTCATCCCCATATTAGTTTTTAGTTTTCTTCTGCTCTTTTGCACACCATTGTTTCTAATTTCACATCTATCACTCCCGTGTTAATTGCTAAATTGTAATTACTTCTCCATTATGGCATATTTATTGCCTTACCTCCTTATATGAGATGCACACACTGTATACAGATTTTCTACTGTATTATTGACTGTACATTTGTTTGTGTAACTCTGTGTTGTTTGTGTCGCACTGCTATGCTTTATCTTGGCCAGGTCGCAGTTGTAAATGAGAACTTGTTCTCAACTGGCCTACCTGGTTAAATAACGGTGGAATATATCTATTTTAAAGGACTCAGGCATAAATACGGTACATGTCCTCTGTTTTGTAAGAAAATGTTAGTCAGAGAAATCAGAAGGGAAATATTTAAATATTCACTTTATCTCCTGGATGCATGTAACAATATGCTACAACCAAAGCAAATGATCTTGTAGTGTGCAGTAACGGGGATGATGATTTATTTATTTATTTTATTTCACCTTTATTTAACCAGGTAGGCCACTTGAGAACAAGTTCTCATTTACGACTGTGACCTGGCCAAGATAAAGCAAAGCAGTGCGACACAAACAAAACAGAATTCATAATACACTAGAAAAAAAGAAAACAAAAAAGTCTATATACAGTGAGTACAAATGAGGTAAGATAAGGGAGTTAAGGCAATAAATAGGCCATAGTGGCGAAGTAATTACAATATAGCAAATAAACACTGGAATGGTAGATGTGCAGAAGATGAATGTGCAAGTAGAGATACTGGGGTGCAAAGGAGCAAGATAAATAAATAAATACAGTCTGCGGATGAGGTAGATAGATGGGCTGTTTACAGATGGGCTATGTGCAGTGATCTGTGAGCTGCTCTGACAGCTGGTGCTTAAAGCTAGTGAGGGAGATATGGGTCTCCAGCTTCGGTGATTATTGCAGTTCGTTCCAGTCATTGGCAGCAGAGAACTGGAAGGAAAGGCGACCAAAAGAGAATTGGCTTTGGGGGTGACCAGTGAGATATACCTGCTGGAGTGCGTGCTACGAGTGGGTGCTGCTATGGTGACCAGTGAGCTGAGATAAGGTGGGGCTTTACCTAGCAGAGACTTGTAGATAACCTGTAGCCAGTGGGTTTGGCGACGAGTATGAAGCGAGGGCCAACCAACGAGAATCGGTCGCAGTGGTGGGTAGTGTATGGGGCTTTCTTGACAAAACGGATGGCACTGTGATAGACTGCATCCAATTTGTTGAGTAGAGTGTTGGAGGCTATTTTATAGATGACATCCCCGAAGTCAAGGATCGGTATGATGGTCAGTTTTACGAGGGTATGTTTGGCAGCATGAGTGAAGGATGCTTTGTTGCGATATAGGAAGCCGATTCTAGATTTCATTTTGGATTGGAGATGCTTAATGTGAGTCTGGAAGGGGAGTTTACAGTCTAACCAGACACCTAGAGTTCAGTGTGTCAAATCAGAGGGCCTGTTGTCCGGACCTCTGGCAGTCTCTATGGGGGTGCCACAGGGTTCAATTCTCGGGCCCACTCTTCTCTGTATACATCAATGATGTCGCTCTTGCTGCTGGTGATTCTCTGATCCTCCTCTACGCAGACGACACCATTCTGTATACTTCTGGCCCCTCTTTGGACACTGTGTTAACTGACCTCCAGACGAGCTTCAATGCCATACAACTCTCCTTCCGTGGCCTCCAACTGCTCTTAAATGCAAGTAAAACTAAATGCATGCTATTCAATCGATCACTGCCCGACGGTCCAGCATCACTACCCTGGACGGCCCTGACTTAGAATACATGGACAACTGCAAATACCTATCAGAGAAGTAGTTGGTAAACCAGGCGAGGCAATCATTTGAGAAACCAAGGCTGTCAAGTCTGCCAATAAGAATGTGGTGATTGACAGAGTCAAAAGCCTTGGCCAGGTCGATGAATACGGCTGCACAGTAATGTCTCTTATTGATGGCGGTTCAGATTTCGTTTAGGAACTTGAGCGTGGCTGAAGTGCACCCATGACCAGCTCTGAAACCCGATTGCATAGCGGAGAAGGTACGGTGGGATTCAAAACGGTCGGTAATCTGTTTTTTAACTTGGCAATCGAAGACCTTAGAAAGACAGGGTAGGATAGATATAGGTCTGCAGCAGTTTGGGTCTAGAGTGTCACCCCTTTGAAGAGGGGGAAGACTGCGGCATATTTACAATCTTTGGGAATCTCAGACGATACAAAAGAGAGGTTGAACAGGCTAGTAATAGGGGTTGCAACAATTTCGGCAGATCATTTTAGACAGAGAGGGTCCAGATTGTCTAGCCCGGCTGATTTGTAGGGGTCCAGATTTTGCAGCTCTTTCAGAACATCAGCTATCTGGATTTGGGTGAAGGAGAAATGGTGGGGGCTTTGGCGGGTTGCTGTGGAGGGTACCGGGCAGTTGACCGGGGTTGGGGTAGCCAGGAGGAAAGCATGGCCAGCCGTAGAGAAAAGCTTATTGAAATTCTCAATTATAGAGGTTTTATCGGTGGTAACAGTGTTTCCTTGCCTCAGAGCAGTGGGTAGCTGGGAGAAGGTGCTCTTATTCTCCACGGACTTTACAGTGTCCCAAAACTTTCCTCTACTGACGGGATGAGGCCAATGTCATTCCAGGATACCCCGGCCAGTTTGATTAGAAAAGCCTGCTCGCAGAAGTGTTTTAGGGAGCGTTTGACAGTGATGAGTGGTGGTCGTTTGGTCGCAGACCCATTACGCATGCAGGCAATGAGGCAGTGATCGCTGAGATCTTGATTTGAAACAGCAGAGGTGTATTTGGAGGGCGAGTTAGTTAGGATGATATCTATGAGGGTGCCCGTGTTTACGGATTTGGGGTTGTACCTGAAAGGTTCATTGATCATTTGTGTGAGATTGAGGGCATCAAGTTTAGATTGTAGGATTGGCGGGTGGGTTAAGCATGTCCCAGTTTAGGTCACCTAGTAGCACGAGCTCAGAAGATAGATGGGGGGCAATCAATTCACATACAGTGCCTTGCGAAAGTATTCGGCCCCCTTGAACTTTGCGACCTTTTGCCACATTTCAGGCTTCAAACATAAAGATATAAAACTGTATTTTTTTGTGAAGAATCAACAACAAGTGGGACACAATCATGAAGTGGAACGACATTTATTGGATATTTCAAACTTTTTTAACAAATCAAAAACTGAAAAATTGGGCGTGCAAAATTATTCAGCCCCTTTACTTTCAGTGCAGCAAACTCTCTCCAGAAGTTCAGTGAGGATCTCTGAATGATCCAATGTTGACCTAAATGACTAATGATGATAAATACAATCCACCTGTGTGTAATCAAGTCTCCGTATAAATGCACCTGCACTGTGATAGTCTCAGAGGTCAGTTAAAAGCGCAGAGAGCATCATGAAGAACAAGGAACACACCAGGCAGGTCCGAGATACTGTTGTGAAGAAGTTTAAAGCCGGATTTGGATACAAAAAGATTTCCCAAGCTTTAAACATCCCAAGGAGCACTGTGCAAGCGATAATATTGAAATGGAAGGAGTATCAGAACACTGCAAATCTACCAAGACCTGGCCGTCCCTCTAAACTTTCAGCTCATACAAGGAGAAGACTGATCAGAGATGCAGCCAAGAGGCCCATGATCACTCTGGATGAACTGCAGAGATCTACAGCTGAGGTGGGAGACTTTGTCCATAGGACAACAATCAGTCGTATATTGCACAAATCTGGCCTTTATGGAAGAGTGGCAAGAAGAAAGCCATTTCTTAAAGATATCCATAAAAAGTGTTGTTTAAAGTTTGCCACAAGCCACCTGGGAGACACACCAAACATGTGGAAGAAGGTGCTCTGGTCAGATGAAACCAAAATTGAACTTCTTGGCAACAATGCAAAACGTTATGTTTGGCGTAAAAGCAACACACCATCCCCACTGTCAAACATGGTGGTGGCAGCATCATGGTTTGGGCCTGCTTTTCTTCAGCAGGGACAGGGAAGATGGTTAAAATTGATGGGAAGATGGATGGAGCCAAATACAGGACCATTCTGGAAGAAAACCTGATGGAATCTGCAAAAGACCTGAGACTGGGACGGAGATTTGTCTTCCAACAAGACAATGATCCAAAACATAAAGCAAAATCTACAATGGAATGGTTCAAAAATAAACATATCCAGGTGTTAGAATGGCCAAGTCAAAGTCCAGACCTGAATCCAATCGAGAATCTGTGGAAAGAACTGAAAACTGCTGTTCACAAATGCTCTCCATCCAACCTCACTGAGCTCGAGCTGTTTTGCAAGGAGGAATGGGAAAAAATTTCAGTCTCTCGATGTGCAAAACTGATAGACATACCCCAAGCGACTTACAGCTGTAATCGCAGCAAAAGGTGGTGCTACAAAGTATTAACTTAAGGGGGCTGAATAATTTTGCACGGCCAATTTTTCTGTTTTTGATTTGTTAAAAAAGTTTGAAATATCCAATAAATGTCGTTCCACATCATGATTGTGTCCCACTTGTTGTTGATTCTTCACAAAAAAATACAGTTTTATATCTTTATGTTTGAAGCCTGAAATGTGGCAAAAGGTCGCAAAGTTCAAGGGGGCCGAATACTTTCGCAAGGCACTGTATGGTGTCGAGGGCACAGCTGGGGGCAGAGGGTGGTCTATAGCAAGCGGCAACAGTATGATGATGATGATGATGATTACCCTGTGCCAGGTAGAGGATGGCCCGGGCCACCTTCAGCCTTTTGTCCCGGTCAGTGACCTCCAGAGCATCTAGTAGTCTCATCACATAGGCCCTCTGCTGCTCCTGACCCAGCTCAATCCACCTCCTCCCCCGCACTGCAGAGAGACAGGGACAGGGTGAAAGAGACCAGGTGAGTCATGTCACTTTGTAAGACTGTGCGACCTTGTGACTGAGTTTGAACGTCTGTCGCTCTCTTACTCTCGCTGACTCTATTCACTTATTTCTCCCATGCCCTCACTTTTTATTTTCTTCGTCCATTCCCCCCCCCCCCCCGCTCTCTTTCTCCCCCCCCCCCCCCACTCTCTCCCTGCCCTTTTCACACGTGAAAAAGATTAGCAGGGATCAGGTCTGGTCATTAAACTCACACTGACCCAGGAGCAGCTAGCAGAGTCTCAGAGTCAAAGTGTCCTGGCACCCAACTCACATGCATGGTCACAACAGGCTATTTCAGCCCTGGCCAGTTATAGCAGTACACCCACTGATCACTGATCACCCACTGTGATGCCAGGATCCAACATCAAGGCAGCAACGCCTTTTACTTCTAGGCTATGAGCGATTGATTCCTAAAAGTGAAGTATATTGTACAATTAGGATCGTTTCTGTCCTTTATTTTTTTTTACCTTAACTCTTGGGATTCTTGTAGGACATCATGATCAATGGAATTCAAATACCTAGTCAGTTCCCCTCTTTCAGTAGACATTTTCTGACACAGTACCTTCAAAAAGTATTCATACTTATTCCACATGTTGTTGTGTTACAGCCTGAATCCAAAATGTAGTACATTTGTTTTTCTTCTCACCCATCTACACACAATACGCCATAATGCAAATGCATCGAAAATGAAATACAGAAATATCTCATTTACGTAAGTATTCACACCCCTGCGTCAATACATGTTAGAATCACCTTTGGCAGTGATTACAGCTGTGAGTCTTTCTGGGTAAGTCTCCACGAGCTTTGCATACCTAGATTGTACTATATTTGCACATTATTCTTTTTTTAAATTCATCAAGCTCTGTCAAGTTGTTTGTTGATCATTGCTAGACAGCCATTTTCAAGACTTGCCATAGATTTTCAAGTTGATTTAAGTCAAAACTGTAACAAGGCCACTCAGGGACATTCAATGATGTCTTGATGAGTAACTCCAGTGTATATTTGGCCTTGTGTTTTAGGTTATTGTCCTGCTGAAAGGTGAATTTGTCTCCCAGTGTCTGGTGGAAAGCAGACTGAACCAGGTTTTCCTCTAGGATGTTGCCTGTACTTAGCTCAATTCCATTTCTTTATATCCCCCCCTCAAATAAAACTCCCTAGTCCTCGGCGACAAGCATACCCGTAACATGATGCAGCCACAACCATGCTTGAAAATATGAAGAGTGGTACTCAGTGACGAGTACATCCATCCTCAGTTTTCACCTTTCACACAGCCTTTAATCTCTGAGACTGTTTTAAAGTAACCATTGGCCTCGAGGTGAAATCCTTGAGCAGTTTCCTTCCTCTCTAGCAACTGAGTTATCTTTGTAGTGACTGGGTGTATTGATACACCATCCAAAGTGTAATTAATAACGTCACCATGCTCAAAGAGATAATCAATGTCAGCCTTTATTTTTTTTACTCCTCTGCCAATTGGTGTCCTTCTTTGCGAGGCATTGGAAAACCTCCCTAGTCTTTGTGCTTGAATCTGTGTTTGAAATTCACTGTTGGACTGAGGAACCTTAAAGATAATTGAATGTCTGGCACAGGGATGAGGTAGTCATTCGAAAATCATGTTAAACTCTATTATTACTAACACTATTATACATACAACCGGTGACTTGTTAAGCACATTTTTACCCCTGAACGTATTTAGGCTTGCCATAATAAAGAGGTTGAATACTTATTGACTCAAGACATTTCAGCTTTTCATTTTTAATTAAAAATGTCTAAAAACATAACTCCACTTTGAAAATAGGGAGCATTGTGTGTAGGCCCGTGACACAAAATCTTAATTTAGGCTGTAACACAACAAAATGTGTTAAAAGTCAATGGGTGTGAATACTTGCTGAAAGCACCAACTCTCTGACAAAACTTCCCCTGTTTAAAGTTCATCCCATGTAACTTTTAATGCGCGGCTCTGAGAAGTGCTCTGATAATGGTATGATAATTATTATGATTATGATAAAAGTGCGTGGAGAGTAGCGACGCAGAGGACATGGGTGCATAACAGATTCTGCAGTGATGGAGAGTGGCAGTCTGGCAGATGTGTTAAAACATTGATGAGGGGCCCCGTCACCGGTTGACATATTTAAAACCCAGATACAGAGAGACAGCACATCTCCTATCTCTCTCTGCAGCACAGCCAGCCAGCCAAGCTTTCCACGGATCCAGCTTATTCATTCCCATTGGCTTTATGGAAACAGAGTGGGAAGAACAAGACGTAGCCTAGCTCTCTTAATTTACGTAATATGCTGCAGCTGCAACAAAATTGCCCTTTGGGGACAATAAAGCTCTGTGGAATTGAATGCCTGGCGCTACACATGTATTGTTCCTCATTGTGAACCTTCCTTTAACTCGGTAAGCGGAGTAAGAATACAACCGCATTTACAGCACAGCAACGAACTGGGCAGAGTTTGAAAGAATGTGAGAGGGGTCGAATGAATGTGGAGATTAGACCAGCAAAATGGACACAGTACAATTCATCCGGCCAAAAGGATTCACATTAGGAGATAAAACGTAATCGACCAGCTGTTTAATAACAGTGCTCATGATATGGAACAGTTGGTCACGGTAGGTATGGCTGTTATCTATTCGCGGCATAACCACAGCTAAGGCAGCTCTGTTTGTCCTGGCGCTAAGAGAGGCAACGGCTGCAGAGCAGAGTTTGGCAAGATGTGCGTGTTCCTGTATGTATGGATGTACAGTTGAAGTCGGAGGTTTACATACACCTTAGCCAATTACATTTAAGCTCAGTTTTCAAAATTCCTGACATTTAAAAATTCCCTGTCATCAGTCAGTTAGGATCACCACTTTATTTTAAGAATGTGAAATGTCAGAATAATAGTAGGGAGAATGATTTATTTCATCTTTTATTTCTTTCATCACATTCCCAGTGGGTCAGAAGTTTACATACACTCAATTAGTATTTGGTAGCATTGCCTTTATATTGTTTAACTTGGTTCAAAAGTTTCAGGTGGCCTTCCACAAGCTTCCCACAATAAGTTGGGTGAATTTTGGCCCATTCCTCCTGACAGAGCTGGTGTAACTGAGTCAGGTTTGTAGGCCTTCTTGCTCGCACACGCTTTTCAGTTCTGCCAACAAATTGTCTATAGGATTGAGGTCAGGGCTTTGTGATGGCCACTCCAATACCTTGACTTTGTTGTCCTTAAGCCATTTTGACACAACTTTGGAAGTATACTTGGGGTCATTGTCTATTTGGAAGACCCATTTGCGACCAAGCTTTAACTTCCTGACTGATGTCTTGAGATGTTGCTTTAATATATCCACATAGTTTCCCCCCCTCATGATGCCATCTATTTTGTGAAGTGCACCAGTCCCTCCTGCAGCAAAGCACCCCCACAATATGAAGCTGCCACCCCCGTGCTTCACGGTTGGGAAGGTATTCTACGGCTTGCAAGCCTCCCCCTTTTTCCTCCAAACATATCGATGATCATTATGGCCAAACAGTTCTATTTTTGTTTCATCAGACCAAAGTATGATATTTGTCCCCATGTGCAGTTGCACACCGTAGTCTGTCTTTTTTTATGGCGGTTTTGGAGCAGTGGCTTCTTCCTTGCTGGGCGGCCTTTCAGGTTATGTCGATATGGGACTTGTTTTACTGTGGATATAGATACTTTTGTACTTGTTTCCCCCAGAATCTTCACAAGGTCCTTTGCTGTTGTTCGGGGATTGATTTGCACTTTTTGCACCAAAGTCTGTTCATCTATAGGAGACAGAACACATCTTCTTCCTGAGCGGTATGATGGCTGCGTGGTCCCATGGTGTTTATACTTGCGTACTATTGTTTGTACCGATGAACGTGGTACCTTCAGGTGTTTGGAAATTGCTTCCAAGGATGAACCAGACTTGTGGAGATCTACAATTTAGGTCTTGGCTGATTTCTTTTGATTTTCCCATGATGTCAAGCAAGGAGGCAGTGAGTTTGAGGGTAGGCCTTGAAATACATCCACAGGTACACCTCCAATTGACTCAAATTATGTCAATTAGCCTATCAGAAGCTTCTAAAGCTTTTTCTGGAATTTTCCAAGCTGTTTAAAGGCACAGTCATCTTAGTGTATGTAAACTTCTGACCCACTGGAATTGTGATACAGTGAATTATAAGTGAAACAAATATTTCTGTAAACAATTGTGTGAAAAATGACTTGTGTCATGCACACAGTAGGTATCCTGTCCTAACTGACTTGCCAAAACTATAGTTTGTTAACTAGAAATTTGTGGAGTGGTTGAAAAATGATTTTAATGACTCCAACCTAAGTGTATGTAAACTTCTGACTTCAACTGTATGTGTGACCTTCTCCCAACACCTCCTGCGGAAAGTGTCAGGTTAGAGCAAGCAATCAGACACACACACACACACCACTGGGCAGAACACTGCTGACAGTTCACTTGTATACTCTCCTTCCTTCTCTCCATCTGAACCACTTACAGAAAAAGGGAAATGTTACACCTGGGAGCTGTCAATTAATCAGCTCCCTCGACCCTCTCTCCCTTTCCCTCCGTCCTTCTCTCTCTTTCACCCCCTCACTCTATCAGACTCTCTCTCTCCAGATGATTACCAGGGCGAGAATCCATTCCATTGCACTTCTACATACTCTCTCTCTCCGTAAACGCTAGATTAACAGGCAAACACATTAGAGGGTATGCAAACAAACAGCGTGTTCAAGGTGAGTCAGAAAGCCTTTTGGCACACTCGCTGCTTTAGAAAAAAAAACATGCGTGCGTATGCGCAAGGAAGGACACACACACACACACACACACACCACACACACACACACAGTTGGCTGGAAAGACAAATCCGCCACTGACAGACAAGAAGGTAACAGTACCATGGCTCCTGAAGTCCTCCTCAAAGTAGTCCCTGTTGAGGGCGAACTCGGGCTCCTCCGTGTAACTGTATATCTCTGTGGGAAAACAGGAGAGACAGGGGAACCATCAGACAGACAGGATGACATACAGTACAGTACTGACGGATTCAACAGAGCTAATGCCATGAAAGACATCACGGGGTATACTGTAGTGGAAGCCCTGTATGGCTCAGTTGGTAAAGCATGGGATTTACAACGCCAGGATTGTGGGTTTGATTCCTGGGGCCACACATTTGTCAAATTCATGGAAGCAATGTGACTAAGTCGCTTGGGATAAAAGTATCTGCTAAATTGCATATATTATAAGGCAACTCTTTCACTAAGTACCTTTCATAAAGAATCTATTTGGCTCCCAGTTATCCTTTCTGTCGTGTTTTTGTTAGATTCATGACATCGCTGACTAATCCTTCTTCAGCGAGTATACAGTAGTTACAGTGCCTTGCGAAAGTATTCGGCCCCCTTGAACTTTGCGACCTTTTGCCACATTTCAGGCTTCAAACAAAGATATAAAACTGTATTTTTTTGTGAAGAATCAACAACAAGTGGGACACAATCATGAAGTGGAACAACATTTATTGGATATTTCAAACTTTTTTAACAAATCAAAAACTGAAAAATTGCGCGTGCAAAATTATTCAGCCCCTTTACTTTAAGTGCAGCAAACTCTCTCCAGAAGTTCAGTGAGGATCTCTGAATGATCCAATGTTGACCTAAATGACTAATGATCATAAATACAATCCACCTGTGTGTAATCAAGTCTCCGTATAAATGCACCTGCACTGTGATAGTCTCAGAGGTCCGTTAAAAGCGCAGAGAGCATCATGAAGAACAAGGAACACACCAGGCAGGTCCGAGATACTGTTGTGAAGAAGTTTAAAGCCGGATTTGGATACAAAAAGATTTCCCAAGATTTAAACATCCCAAGGAGCACTGTGCAAGCGATAATATTGAAATGGAAGGAGTATCAGACCACTGCACATCTACCAAGACCTGGCCGTCCCTCTAAACTTTCAGCTCATACAAGGAGAAGACTGATCAGAGATGCAGCCAAGAGGACCATGATCACTCTGGATGAACTGCAGAGATCTACAGCTGAGGTGGGAGACTCTGTCCATAGGACAACAATCAGTCGTATATTGCACAAATCTGGCCTTTATGGAAGAGTGGCAAGAAGAAAGCCATTTCTTAAAGATATCCATAAAAAGTGTTGTTTAAAGTTTGCCACAAGCCACCTGGGAGACACACCAAACATGTGGAAGAAGGTGCTCTGGTCAGATGAAACCAAAATTGAACTTTTTGGCAACAATGCAAAACGTTATGTTTGGCGTAAAAGCAACACAGCTGAACACACCATCCCCACTGTCAAACATGGTGGTGGCAGCATCATGGTTTGGGCCTGCTTTTCTTCAGCAGGGACAGGGAAGATGGTTAAAATTGATGGGAAGATGGATGGAGCCAAATACAGGACCATTCTGGAAGAAAACCTGATGGAGACAATGATCCAAAACATAAAGCAAAATCTACAATAGAATGGTTCAAAAATAAACATATCCAGGTGTTAGAATGGCCAAGTCAAAGTCCAGACCTGAATCCAATCGAGAATCTGTGGAAAGAACTGAAAACTGCTGTTCACAAATGCTCTCCATCCAACCTCACTGAGCTCGAGCTGTTTTGCAAGGAGGAATGGGAAAACAGTTCAGTCTCTCGATGTGCAAAACTGATAGAGACATACCCCAAGCGACTTACAGCTGTAATCGCAGCAAAAGGTGGCGCTACAAAGTATTAACTTAAGGGGGCTGAATCATTTTGCACGCCCAATTTTTCAGTTTTTGATTTGTTAAAAAAGTTTGAAATATCCAATAAATGTCGTTCCACTTCATGATTGTGTCCCACTTGTTGTTGATTCTTCACAAAAAAATACAGTTTTATATCTTTATGTTTGAAGCCTGAAATGTGGCAAAAGGTCGCAAAGTTCAAGGGGGCCGAATACTTTCGCAAGGCACTGTAACTACTGTATACTCGCTGAAGAAGGATTAGTCAGCGATGTCATGAATCTAACAAAAACACTGTAAATGTCAACTGTCACTCCAGCCTGATCGAACAGTCACAAGAGAGCAACGGTAGTGTGTGTTTGTGTAAGCTAATGTCTCAGCGGGACTAGCGACCTAACCAATGCAGCTGAATTCAACAAGGGAAAAATATGACCTTGCATTGACTCAATCCCATGTAGCTGCTGACAGCGCAGCACTGTACAACAGTGATCACCAAAGCTACAGGGGTTACCTTGCATGATTTTGTTCCAGCAACTGTTCAATAAGGTGCTTGAATAATGTGCTTTGTGGTTGGAACAAAAGCCTGCCCAATAGCTGCCCAGGTCTAGGGTTGGTGACCGTCGGGATAGGGTTTAAAGAAACTTACCTGAGAGTTCAGCAGTCAGGCTGTCTGTGTCCCCATACTCAAACTCCAGGTTAGGGGACTCCATGGAGCTCTGAAAACAGAAAACAACATTGAAGTCTTGGCAGAATTGCAAAGGGAAATGAAGGCACATGACACACACACACACACACACAGACACAAACACAGACACAGACGCAGACGCAGACACAGACACAGACGCAGACACAGACGACACCCCTGAATTCCTTTATAATTATTGCATGGCTATGCAAATACAGGGAACAATCAGAGTGTAAAAACTGAATGAGAGGTGTGCAGGAGTCAACATGCCCTGCATTTCAGAATGGGTTAACGGACGTATCCAGTTAAGGATCTTTGATGCCGCTCTGACTTCAGCCTCACCCCATGCCCTCTGGGCACTTTACTGCAGGACACCATAGTACATACATACATACATACATACACACATACACACATACACACATACACACATACACACATACACACATACACACACACACACACACACACACACACACACACACACACACACACACACACACACACACACACACACACACACACACGGTGGGAATAAGGACAGAGACAGGGCCCGCCTCTGTTTGCCGTCATAGCCACTTAAAGCATTATTTTCCCAGGTCGAGACAGACTGATACAGTATGCATGATCTCACCAGTTATCAAAGCAGCGCAGAACAACAACATTCTCATACTGCCAGCCAATACAAAAGATTGTAGCACTTGGACAGAGACAGACTAGACTTTGAAATAGGTTGAGACCGGCCGTTAGTCAGACTTGTGAGAGTGTCTCAGCAGCAATTTAGTGACAAAGAAAATGACAGCGAATCACGGTCCTTAAATGGCACGTGTCAAAGCCTGAGCCTTTGCTGAAGTGTGAGGACTGTCTGTAGTTGT
Source organism: Oncorhynchus mykiss (assembly GCF_013265735.2). NCBI lineage: Eukaryota > Metazoa > Chordata > Actinopteri > Salmoniformes > Salmonidae > Oncorhynchus > Oncorhynchus mykiss. The sequence goes on from NC_048579.1 coordinate 50,232,118, forward strand.
TTCTTCCATGCATCCTACCACAGAAGGGCAGCGATAGCCAGGGATAAGCTAACATCTGTAATTCACTGGAACCTGAAGAACCCAAAGCCTCAGAGCCAGAAACAGTCTGTCAGATTAGGTTGAGATCCAATAGGAGCGATTGAAAACGTAAGAATCGTTTGGCCTAATGATTTGTTCACTCCAAATACAGTTGGCACAGATCCCACTCCAGATGCAGACTTGTTGTGTCGTACGAGGTGATTTTCTGACTCTGAGTCAGTGGAACGTGTGTCCAAATAAGTCATTCAGAAACTGGGCTGGACTCAGAATGACCCACACACACACACTGTGCATCTCAGACGGCTGAGAGAGCAGGAGTCACAGCAGGCTAAGGAGGGAAGATGACGGCGTACCCTCTGACGGGGAGAATGACACATTCCCAGAGGATGAGCCTGGGGTTCAGGGGCCGATAGTCTCACAGTGTGACAGGGCGACAATGGAGGTAAGCTTTGGGGGGAAATCACTAGGGAATATATTTTGGTCTTCAGAGAAAATGGACCAGTCACGGTTTGATGTGCTACATCGAAAATGTGCTCTAGTTAGGTGTTCAAACTTTAGGTTAATTACACACTAAACCACTGGCCCCGGGGATCTGCAGGGTGAAGGCTTTCGTTTCAGCCCGACACAGTATCATCACCACTAGAGAACGAAAAGAAAATTGGTATCATATTTCACTCTAGTTAAAACCATGTCATGCCAGTCTAACCACTGACACCGATGTCACTGTGCTGACTGTACTGACCGTGACACTCACATTGCCTTGAGTGCAGATAGTGATGTTTCTCAGAGACCAAGCTAAACCCTCAACCCCATTTCAGCGCATGATTGTTTGATTGGGATTATAATAAAACACAGACCTCAATCCTAGTGTCTGATTGGCTTAGTCCCCCCCACCAGAAAAAAAACGAAAGGTTTTTATTGTTATTGCTCTCAATAGAGCTCTTTCATGTTTGTCTGAAGGAGAGTGGGGAATTTGGTGTCTCTCACTCAGCTACCCATGGGCATCAACAATTCTCTCCACCTCCCAACCAGCTTGCTATGAACACTGCCCTTCCTTCCACACTGGCACAGTGAACCCTGCACTCCGCCGTCAGTGTGCGCAAACACTGGGCATCCCGTCAAAATACCCACCAGCCCCCATCAACCCTCCTCTCACATGAGCATTTGTTAAAAATAACCTATGACCAAAGCCAGCCAGCCAAGCCAATGGGCCAATGCAATAATAAACGTGAACACAGATCACACGAGGAACAGCCTGGACAAAGAAAGATAATTAATTGGTTTGATCATATCGGCAATGACTTAGGCGTACATTGTGTGGCTTTGCGCACTGAATCTAGTCTTAGGTATTGACTACACCAGGTGTTGGCCGGGGTAGGCCGTCTTCGTAAATAAGAATTTGTTCTTAACTGACTTGTCTAGTTAAATAAAGGTGACATAAAAAATGAAGATGTAGGCTACCTACCACCGCAGTTCACCCACTAGCAGGGCTAGTCTGGATCTGGGTTATACTGCCAAGATATGAATCCAAAATGCTATTGATTTGTTTTTCGCTTTTAACGGCTGAATTCATTAGTTATTAGAAAACAATATGCTGTATCATATGTAGTATGGAACATAATGTCAAGCGTGTTTACTTGAGTGCAACTACAGGCCATTGAGGTACAATATAATTACAGAAACATTTTGAAAGCCTAGTGTGTTTTTGTATTTGATAAATATCCAGTTAGTAATTACATCTTAATATGTAATAATTAGGAAACTAGCTAATATCCTATGCCTTATTCTATCCATTTCAAATCCACTCTTCCTGCACTGGCAAAAAAATGCAATTCAAAAATAATATTGAGTCACACAGTGACATATCTACAGATAGGCTGCTGCCCGAGCATATGGGACACACCGAATTAACATCAATAAGGTGTATATAAACCTAATGTATATTTGCCAATCTGACACCGGTCTACGATGCACAAATTCACAGGCGGCGGGTGCAAGACAAGACTCGACCACAAAACGGCCTGGACATTGACAGTCACATTAGCTACCTGCATTTGCCACGTTCAGAATTAACCATAAGCTTACGGTATTTATAGCATCCACTTGCGCTGTCACCAAAATAACAACCCGGGCTGCAAGCTTTCACAAGCGGCTCTGTAGCAAAAGGGCATTTAAAGCTCCCCAGCAACAACACACCACACGGACACCGACCCCTCTATACCGGCTCAACGAGTAGCTACAAACTGGCTTTACCTCCCAATCCTTCAGCAGATTCTTGAACACATCTCTCCCATTCGGCAGAGGCCTTTGCTTGTTGCAGTTACTGTTAATGTTATTAATGATAGGTACCTCCATTTCGTCCGCCTGCATCTTTCTGTGTCGGTTCGTTCACTTTCTCTGCAGCTCGTGCATTCCGGTAAGGCTCTCGAGCCTGTCAAATTGTAACAGATTTCAGTATTCCAAGTTCAGAAAATCCGTCCCCGTCCGTGTGATTGGTTGACTGGACGCCAGAGAGGGCGGGGTTAACTTCTACTGTAAATGGTGACTGGCGGGTTGGTCTTGCCCACTAGTGAATCAGTGGGGTAGATGATGCGAGTGATCTAATGCGGTCAATGAATTGGTGCTGATGCTGAGCATTCCACAATGGCACCTGCATTAGAAACATTGTCCGTTTCTGTGGATTGCATGAGACATGTGCTATTATAACAAAGTACTGATAGGCCATTCACTTGCATCTATTGCTTGAATGTAACCACACCGTGTTCACACAGCTGTGTAATCCATCTTGATCTGTCAGAATGACTGGATTGTGCATATGTTATCTGTCATATCGTGATTTCCTCCACACCTTAGTCAGAGCGGGTATTTCAATCAATCCAAGACCTGAGACAAGACACGAAACTTATGAGTCAATAAAATGATTTCATACCGAGAGAGTAACAAAGCAGCTTAAACTAATCAAGAGCTTGATGCCTATTTCGTCAAATCAGGTATCTTACTGCTGGGCCAGAACAAAAGCCTGCACACCCTGTCAGGGCTTCCAGGATCATGATTGAAGAACACTGCTCTAGAGGGAATTTAATATTCCCCCAAAACATCCATCCCTTGAGGCAGGCTGTCACATTGAGTGTTGGTAATGTAGGGATCGATAGACGAGACCGAGACCACTCAACAGTCACTCTCATCCCACCACCGCCATAGTGAACGGAGTGAATTATTGATTAGTGACTGTAGCAGGAGGCTGCTTGGTGTAGATCGCCTGGCTCCCCTCTCAGCCCCCCGTAACAACCCCTGGCTGAGAAAAGCACTAAACATGATCTGATTGGAGTGTACAGTTTAATGAAAGCGCAAAGGTCATATCTGTTTCACGGACGTGAACTTGACGCATGGTGGCTGGTTGGGTGCGAGGGTGTTTATACTGTGTGCAGGGATTTATGAATGAAGAACGCTGGTCAAAACAAACATGATTACGGTGTGAAACACCTGTGTTCTTGTCATTCTGTTAAGGCCACCTTAATGGTGTTACTATTTGTTTTTTTATTTTTATTAGAACTCATACGTAAGCATTTCACTGTAAAGTCTACACCTTTTTTGTATTCGGCGCATGTGACAAATACATTTGATTTCATATGGTTAATATTGGTGGCTGTTAGGGACCAAAACAACAGTTTAATCATGAATTCTTTAACTTGCGTTTTTGCCATTGTGTGACAACTCTTTCACATGAACTGAATGAAATTGATGTGTGTGTGTGTGTGTGTGTAGCATGAACGGGATAATAGGCAGTCAACATCTGATTGTGTGTGTGCGCCTCAGTGTCTGTAGCAGAGTGGGTGCACTCTGATTAAGTCACTCACGACAACTCTTGACTGAGTGGCAACAACAGCTGCTTTCGACTGCTCGAGACACACCCAGTGTCACCCGGCAACACAGTAATCAATTTAATCTGAGCGCAGAGCCCAATTATAACCCCATGACTGAATAAGTATCCACATTTATAAGAGTTCTGAGAACATAAGTAAAATGGACACAGAATATATCGTTTGTTGAGTCACTGAATAACCAGTGTTAATGTTACACGCATGTCCTTTCACAATTTAACTGCAGTCATAAATAAGTCTTATGTGAAACGCCCTAGTTCACAATCATACTTTGTTTCTAGCACTTCGCATAACATCCTCTGTTCCTCTCTCAAGTGGTGTCATTATTGATGTCCGTCATTCTTTGAACTCAAGGTAATGGGAAATCAGTTTACACAGGCAGCCCGATACTGATCTTTTGTCCAATAATTGGCAAAAGACCTGATCGGTTAATAGCATTTAGTGGTAAAAGATCAGAATTGGTCTGCCTGTGTAAACGCAGCCATAGATGCCTAATAGGCATTGGTGGCAATCTGTCTATCTAAATGTAGGTATATTCAAGGAAATACATGAAAATGAATACAAATACAGCACATAGACGACAAAGGTTGATACAATATTTTACATTTTTATTCTTTAAGATTACAGATGTATTATTGCTCATCTATCATTATCACTTGCAATGTTTAAACATCGTTTCGACAACTTAAAAATTTGAGAAGAATTGTCCATTTGTACTGACTGAGGATTTACAACAATAAATACAAGAGTTGATATGCTGTAATTCCTATACTTTTGAGTTAACCATACAAGATGCTGGCGTTAACCCTGCCCATGTGATGCAGCTATTGGACCGACTAATGCTCTTTCACCCCCGGAACGCACAGGCTATGATCCTGAGACAACTGCATCGAAGCAACCATGTCCTAACATCAAATGACCCCCCCCCCCCCCCACTACCCACACACGGGTAATGTTCTAAAAGTCAGACAAACAGACATATGAGTAGTATGGATGGTCACAGACGGGGTCTCTGACTTGGATGGTTATTATGGAGGCTGGGGGGCATAAATGCACAAATGGTAGCTCACAAGTATGACATGAACACAGTGACAGTTTAGAATGTAGGATTGGGAGCATATGGGCGTATATTCTCATGGATTTAGTTCATTCTATGCCATGTATATAAAAATGAAAAGAAACGCTGGATCCTCCCCGCTGGCTTGTACTATGGGCTTTTGGTTCAGGAGAAAACTAACAGCCGGGAATCGAAAAGTTGATCTAAAATGTTGAGTAAATTAAGTCGGACTAATAATCGTACCAGAGGAGTTTGGCCCTCAACAGGAAACCTCAGCAAACTAGCGATGACACCAAATCTTGGACAGTTATAAAAAGGTGACTATTACCTTTTATCATAAATACATAAGAAATTGGAACAACGAGGTAAACTGAAGCCTGAAGAGGTGACATTTTTTTTTTTAAGAACGTGTGAAATGTAGGTCCCCAACTAATTACAAGCATTATGTAATGATCCAGCCATCAAGCTATAGCCTCACTGCAGTTAAACACAACTAACCCCTGACAACGGCTATGTGTACCAATTGGTTTTAGAGCTGTAAGTACTATACACATTTGCTTACTTATTGAGGACTCGCCAAAGAAACAAGTACCAGCCTGGCTGCACATTCTGCATCTCACTGAAATAGTCTGTCACAGCATTCAAAAAAATCATCCAGAACATTTATTACATTTATCATATAACATTTAATTGCTTATCTTTATAATGAGACAGATGTTTAATTTCAAAAAGGTAAGATATTAGATGGGTGGAGGAAAGATAGAAAAATCAACATTTCTACATAAATATCTAAATATATCCCCTTGTAATGATCTCCCATACCTGTCATGCCTCTAATTAAGCAATAAAGCACGAGGGGGTTTGTGGTATATGGCCAATATATCACTGCCAAGGGCTGTTCTCATGTAAGACACCGTGGTTTATTTTGTCATATAGCACAAACCCCCTGAGGTGCCTTATTGCTGCTATAAACTGGCTACCAACGTAATTAGAACAGTAAAAATACATGTTTTGTCATGGTGGTATAAGGTCTAATATACCAGGGCTTTCAGCCAATCAGCATTCAGGGCTCGACCTACCCAGTTTATAATTCAGTATAATGCTTTGAAAGGAGAATCTAGCTCCGGACATCGTGGATGTCATAAACTCTGGTTGGCGGAATACTTTTCATATAACTTCAACACTAGCATCATCGTGAGAGCAGTGTGGGAGCTGAGGAACAACATTTATTATTGAGTGACTGTTGGACAGGCAGCTGAGATGGATTCCCTGTGTTTGAGTGATTGGTTGAGACCTCCCTCTCCCACCTATCACAGGGAAAGAACCCGGCCCCACGCCTGTCTCGGTCCAGTTTGATTGAGGGAAAAGGACAATCAACGCATTAAAACATACCTAAAAACAAGACAAGGAAAAAATCTGAATCAAATGATCAAATGAAAGACAGGATATGATTGGACCCAATGACCCCCCCCCCCCCCCACACACCTCTTCATCTAATCCCTTTCAATTTATCTTTGAAAACAAAACACAAATCAAGAGTAGGAAAAGACAAACAACAGGACATGAACCACATGTCCATCACTAAATCTTCAGAGGTCATCGTTCAGATTTTTTGTTGTTGTACATTTCAGTTTTTTTTGTTTTTCTTCATCAATAGTTTCTCCATCTTTAGCTTTTAAACGAACAATAAAAAGATCTCGCAAGGGAGTTTTTACGTACGACTGACTGACACACAAGTAGCTAAGAGAAAACCAAATGGTGGAAACTCCAGGAGACGCTAGCTAAGGAGCGCAAAATGGCAGGAGCAGCTCAAAAAAAGGTTAGTTACACTATTCTAGCGTAAATAAATAAACACTGCCAAAGCGCAGGTAAAGCCACGCCCTCCACTCTGACCAATAAGCACAGAGCTCCTCCTCTCGCCTTTCTTCTGGGTTCTGTACGATTTATGGAGCCTTGGTATTTTCTTCATTTCAGAGTTGGTTTAATACCTTGGGGAGAAAAAAAAAGAAGGTCAAATCATGTTGTTAATGTTATGTAACATGGGAAGAATGGAAAAATCTCTACCAGCATATCTCTCTAGCAGCATAGCAGTCTCACAGTGCTTCTACATCTGCATTGCTTGATGTTTGGGTTTTTTAGGCTGGATTTCTGTATAAGCACTTTTATAAAGGGCTTTATAAATACATTTGATTGATTAATTGACTTCTCATTATAACTCTGATACACTGTATTTATAGCATCACGCCGTAGTAATATAAGGCCATGAATCATGTAGTCAAAACATTAAGAACACTGCTGTTTCCATGACATCGACTGACCAGGTGAATCTGGGTTCATCTCTTGTTAAATCCACTTCAACCAGTGTAGAGGAAGAGGAGGAGGACAGGTTGAAGAAGGATTTTTAAGCCTTGAGACAATTGAGACGTGGATTGTGTATGTCTGCCATTCAGAGGGTGAATGGGCAAGTCAAAAGATTTAAGTGCCTTTGAATGGGTTTTTCACGCTCAACGGTTTCCCGTGTGTATCAAGAATGGTCCACCACCCAAAGGACTTCCAGCCAACTTGACACAACTGTGGGAAGCATCAAGTCAGCCTCCCTGTGGAACGCTTTCGAACACCTTGCTGCAACTCAATATTAGCAAGGTGTTCATAATGTTTGGTATAGTCAGTGTATGTGACATACAATGTTAGCAGGCAGTCTAAGCATTCAGGCGTTAATGTTTACCTGTAGTAGTTTGGCTTGAAGGGCCCGTTCTTGTTCAAGCCCAGGTACTTGGCCTGCTCGTCACTCAGCTCTGTGAGGTGGGCATCGAACGTAGGCAGGTGAAGACTGGCCACATATTCATCTGGAGTAATACAGAAGGAGGGAGTGGGAAAGAGCCAGAGAAAGACAGAGACAAAGAGAACGAGTGAGAGCGCTTAGTTACTCTAGCTAGCAGGGACACAGGGCTGTTGGCTATTTACTAATGTATTTGTTTGTGATGAGCACATTGGGGCTCCGTCTCGGTCTCTCCCTCCCTCCGTCTCTCTCCGTCAGTGATGGTGCAGTGAGCTTAGCAGCAGGCTCTGACAGGCTGACCTATATTGAGCCTCGTTTTTACTCTAGACACTAGGGGGGGGGGCAGAGACCCAGCTACGCTGTCAGCTGCAGTCACACACACCAACGCATGCACACTCAGGCTCTCAATGAGATGTAGTCTACTGTGAATGAAGCACACCCAGACACACACCCCTTCTCTCTAAATAGAAGGCATTCTACCATGATTTACATATTTTCCTAGTCCGCGCCATGGCTGTAAACGAATAGGACAAATGACTAAACACCACATACACACCCTGATACACAAACACCCAGTGTTCGTTTCGTATCATGACATGGAACATCTATAACCCAATCCAAGACATGGCTGCAGGGGAGGAGTTCCTACCATCTTTATCCCCATCCTGGATATCTCGTGCTCCTCTTTGCTGAGTTGAGTCTTTGTTGTGCATTCTGGCTGATCCCCCTTTCAACTCAATGTTTTCTCCTAAAAGGCTTTTGTCAGAGGTTCAGACAGGCGGACGGGTGCTGTCAGGTCGCTACCGACTGAGGCCTGAGCGAATAAGGATTAGGGAGCGTGTGTGTGCGCGCGAGACCAAGGAGGGATGAAGGGGTGTGTGTGTGTGTGGACATAGAGCGCGGTCTCTTACCCATCTTCTTGGGCAGCAGGTAGACATCCTGTTTGTAGCGTCCCTCTGGGGCGTTGTACAGCTCTATCAGAGCCAGGGCCTGAGGTATGAGACAAGACCCGGATCGTCAATCCCACACACGGCGGTTACCACGGCAACGCCACAGTCGCTCTCATGACGCACACGGGCCTGGCGCCAGCGGCAGAGCAATGGACGAGACCCTAATCTCTACGATTACTGTACGAAGTGGCACACACACACACCCCCCGACGATGATCCACCCCACTCACAAATCCCAAACGCACACGGGCACGCACGGTACCTGAGTGGTGGCGGTGATGGACAGGACAAAGGTGGGGACCGTAGAGCAGCTCAGGTTCAGCAGACGACCCTGAGAACAGATAGAGACACATTGGGTTAACAACCAGTCAATAGCACACAGAACCAGGGATTCTACACCTCCGTGTCAATGATAAGATACTGTGTGTGTGTGTGTGTGTGTGTGTGTGTGTGTGTGTGTGTGTGTGTGTGTGTGTGTGTGTGTGTGTGTGTGTGTGTGTGTGTGTGTGTGTGTGTGTGTGTGTGTGTGTGTGTTTAACACCAAATATCAGAAAAAGTCCAAGGTCAGAATAACAGAAGTTGCCTGTTATCCCAGACAGATGTGGTGCACACAGACATGTAAACAGAGAGAGAAAATGGGACAGGTACTGTTCCTGAGCTCAGACTGCTAACGAGGCAGCGTTCACAAAGGAGGAGGAACTGATCTGCATTTACTACCGCTATCACACACTCATTAGTCACACCGAAAGCCTGCAACAATGTTCTCGTTTCCCAGAGAGGTGCAACGTGTAGTGGCAGTACGCAGAAATGAAGCTTTGGTGGTGCTGCTTCCGTTTCGACTCCCCGTTTGCTGCGAGTAGCAGTAACAGTATAACGGGGCGTACCGTTACTTTACGCAGTGTGCACACACTGCCTGGTGGAACTGAGACAGACCACACTTCCCTACACTTCCCTATTCTGTCGAGAGTGGAGTGCGTCAGCAGAACAGAACACAGACTGCAGATGAGCTCTGCAGAACCAAACTTACAAAACAGACACTTCTCTTGGAAAAAAGCCTCTCGGATCAAGACAGCCGAGGAGAAGTGAGAGTGTCCAGGAGCGAGGATGGAGAGAATAGAGTCAAAAAGAGGGACGAGTGAGAGGGGCAAACAAACAGCAGCGGAGGATTCTATTCTCTGATTAAAGCCTGGAGGAGATCAAACAGACAGACAGACACACTGAAGCACCTGGCCAGCCTGTCTTTCTGCCTGACTCGCTCTCAGTGGCTTCATTCTGTCAGAGACTGCGGTACAGACCCACAGAGAGAGAGCGAGAGACAGAGACTGCGGTACAGACCCACAGAGAGAGAGAGAGACAGAGACTGCTGCACAGACCCACAGAGTGCCTTAGTTTGCTATAAGAGAGGGAGTGCTGTACACACACACACACACAGAGAGAGAGACAGAGGCAGAGACAGAGAGAGACTGCTGCACAGACCCACAGAGTGGCTCCACAGAGTTTGCTATGAGAGAGGGAGTGCTGTACACACACACAAACACACACACACAGAGGCAGAGACAGAGACTGCTGCACAGACCCACAGAGTGCCTCCACAGAGTTTGCTATGAGAGAGGGAGTGCTGTACACACACACACAGAGAGAGACCGAGGCAGAGACAGAGACTGCTGCACAGACCCACAGAGTGCCTCAGTTTACTATGAGAGAGGGAGTGCTGTACACACACACACAGAGAGAGAGACAGAGAGAGAGAGACAGAGAGACAGAGAGACAGAGACAGAGAGACAGAGAGACAGAGACAGAGACAGACCGCGAGAGACCGAGACAGCGAGAGACCGAGACAGCGAGAGACCGAGACAGCGAGAGACCGAGACAGCGAGAGACCGAGACAGCGAGAGACCGAGACAGCGAGAGACCGAGACAGCGAGAGACCGAGACAGCGAGAGACCGAGACAGCGAGAGACCGAGACAGCGAGAGACCGAGACAAAGACAGAGAGAGACAGAGAGAGAGAGAGAGACAGAGAGAGAGACAATGGATCAATTAAGCCCAGTTATTCGGAAGTTGAGAGGATTTATAGATCCGATCATTGACACGTGTGACTGAGCAGTGATTTGAGGCAGTCATCAAGGAGAGCCTCGTAACTAAGGTGACGAGGGTGATGATAGATCACCTCAGCCAGCAACACTATCCGCTTGCCGTCGGGCCAGATGACGTGGTCCACCTGTGACCTCACCCTCTCCCAGGTCAGCTCCGGGGTCCGCAGGCTCGCCTGGAGGAGAGGACAACAAAACAGACAGGAAACAGTTACCACGAGAGCAGTTTTACTATGACAACCAGGGCCTAAATGAACCCCCCCGCGGGTCGACGTTGGTATTGGTGGGTAAAGATGTCCATTTCACCAGCTACGTTGGCGGGTGCTCATTTGCGAATAAAAATGGAGTTCGAAGTCTAGTATGAGCTCATGTTTAGCTAAACAAATGTTGCAGTGGCTGTTTTCAAAGTATTTCTGTCGTTTTGTTTCATAGATGGCAGCTAATCACACAAAGAACTACAAATCCTATAATATCCCACCTGGCGACAAGTGCAGGAACACCGCCTGGCTGGGGAGCTGGGTGCACGGTGCTGAAGACTCGTTTTAGAACCGGTGCAACACAAGTATATAAGGTGGTCTAATTGTAAAAAAATAAATAATAATAATAATAATAATAATAATAATAATAATAATAATGTTAGCCCTTTTTTTGCCCCAATTTCGTGCTATCCAAATTGGTAGTTACAGTCTTGTCTCATTGCTGCAGCTCCCCTACGGGCTCGGGAGAGGCGAAGGTCGAGAGCCGTGCATCCTCCAAAACACAACCCTGCCCGGCCCGCCACAAGGAGTCGCGAGAGCGCGATGGGACAAGGAAATCCCGGCCAGTCAAACCCTCTCCCAACCCAGATGATGCTGAGCCAGTCGGGAAGACAAAGTTGGTCTAATTTACTTGAAAGTATAACATGAGAGATTGTCCTTGTGTTTCTTGGCTATTTACATAGTTTTTTTCACAAGCTAGGTTGTTTTTCAATGTGAGAGTTTGCTTCAACTGCTAGCAAAGACATCGGCTACTAGTCAGATTCTCTAGAGCACAGGCACACACCGTCACTGACGAGTCCGGCTGCTCGACTCCAGAGGCGCAGTACCCTCATTGCCACGGTAACCTCCCGCCCTTAAAGGGGCAGCTGAACATTTTTGTCTCAGAGATATTTTGGTTATTGAGTAATATACCACTTCACTTCTTACTAGTAATACCTGTATTGTTTTAGAAACATTACAAAGCGTGCTCATCCGTTTTGAAAAAATTATTATGGTGAAAAAAATCTGAGTGTCTGGTAGATTTTTAAATAAAAAAAAGTTAGTTTCAGGGCCTGATGACAACAGTCTCTACGAAAATGGTTTCACACTGACCCTGGGATGTCACCGTAACAGTATTAACTGACAGGCATAGGCCACGGCAAGCCAGCCCGTAACTATGACAACGTCAGGTCAGGGACGTTTGTTGTATCACAGCTTCCCCCACAGTGACAATAATGTGACAAGCATTGGTGACAGCAGTGTCTTCCGCCCACACGATCAGTTAAGCTGTCGCAGTCACAATAACACACCCACGTACATTCAAACCCCCACACCAATATGCACACACACTCGCTCGTGAACACACACACTTGACTCACCACGTCGATCTCGGTGTTCGAGTGTCCCATGTTACAGACGATACAGCCGTTCTTCATACGGTCCAGGTACTCTCTCACCACCACGTTCTTATTTCCTGGAGGAGAGGGAACATCATAAACATACCATCAATTTGACACTCATCACGTTCACTACTGTACACTGAAACGTCAGAGAAATTCAGAAGTGGGCAGAGGAGAGAGGTGAACACTACCAATAACTCTTACTGGGTCGATACATGCTGAATGATGTTTAGCTCACTTCAAAAAGGAATCATGTTGCTGTATACACTACACAAATGATGCTTGGAATAAATCTCCTGAACTAGATTAAAAATATATATTGTAAAAAAAATATTTAAAAAAATAAATCTACTCAAGATAGCGCCTCACATCCACTCTCCTTATAGACCTACTGTATGAATTAGTGTCTAAATTGCATTGCACACCACTGCGTGTCTTGTGTGCACACTCATGCACACTCGCGTGAGTGTTTACGGCCGTCTGTCCCTTTTCAATTAACGTGGATGAGGAACTGCAGCTTGTCAATAGGCTTCATGCTTAATTGACTAGGGAGGCATGCAGTTTGTCGCAATGAACTCTTCACTCAATCTGCAAGTGGAGCGCAAACGGACTGGCTACACACATGGCTGCCAGGTCGGAGTGATTGAGACAACTTCTGTAATGTCTCAAGTGGTCACCAACCTTGATCACTTGATCATCTGAGTCAAAATGCAAGCCAGTATTATAAAATATATATATATATATATATATATATATATATATATTTTTTTTAAATGTGACTTCAAAATGTAAGCCTACTCAACATTAACCAATTAAAACATTTCTGTAGTAATGAGGTTTGTGGAGTAGATTATAGGGTGAATACATTATCACTGCATATTGGCGATTCTTGAATTGCCCTGCCAATGCTGTTCTTCTCAGACCATTTTGAAATGATATTTACAAATTGGAGGTGCATGGCCACACTGGTAATAGATCCTTTGTTGTACTACTTGTTAGGAACAGAACTGGACTGACGGCCTGCATCTGATGGTCAATCTGAGGGGAGGGAAGGAGCAGTGGTGAGGCTGCCTCTCACCCAACTCACCGTCCCTCCTCTTTCCCTCCTCTGAGAAAAGGGGACAGCGGAGGACGCAACTCAACGCCGCGCTGCATTATATCTGCCTCATGCACCAATTCATGTTGTTACTCCTATGACCAGAGAAAGTGAAATATTCCTCGACATTAAAAAAAAGACACAAGCTGCTAATAATAACAGCGCAAACTTATCGGAACACTTTGCTACTCATTCATTAACAGCTGCAGTGCTGGTTGCAGCGTGAGTGGAAGTAGGGAGAATGTTCAAAACTTTTAGAATCCATAAAATGGGCAAAGTGTTGACAGGGTTGAATAACAAGTTAAAACATACAGCTCTCTGCTGTATTCGTTGAGTCTCTCTCTAGTCATGGGTTTAAAAGTTTAGAAAGGCTTATTTTTTTTACAGTCTATGGCTCCAGGAAACTGCGCAGACACACAGTGATCTGAGCCATCTGATTGCACCTATAGGCTTACCGCTTGCTATTTGATTTGCTCTCTGGGCCTTCTGGGTAGGCAGAGTTCTACTTTCAGACACATGAAATGGGAACAGAATGGGAACAATTTTGCCTTCCCGGCACTAGGTCTGCTGAATCAAGTGCACCTGCCGCCAACAGCTCGAAATGATTTATAGGAACGCAAGGATTTCTCATAGTTTTTTTTTTTACAGAAATGTTTGGTGACTAGGAATGCCTTGGAGATGGAGACGGACCGGTTGTTGACCACTGGTCAATACCCTACTACCTAGTCACCCTCTAGACTGCTGGGGGAGAGAGAGTGTGCGTGTGTGTGTGTGTGTGAGAATAGAATGGTGCAGGCTGAATCAGTCAAGCGGGTAAAGCAGTAGGGAGAAGGTGGTTGTTGTTGCTATGCCCATGCTGGAAAGGATGGGGGTATAGTGGTTCTCAACCACAAATGTGATTTTACAACGTGGCCATCTAGTGCTGACTGAGGGGACAAGGGAGAGGTGTTCACCTGTGCAAGTGATGACAATGTCCACTTGTCTGATCACTTCATTCAGCTTCACCAGTCTGAAGCCATCCATGCTGAACAGGGACGGGAAACAAACGCGTTACTTCCTCGTTCACCCTGCTGACATTGGCCGATCAGCTCATGTGCCAGGCTCTGATTGGCTGAACTTACCAGGCCTGCAAGGCACAGATGGGGTCGATCTCTGTGACGTACACGATGGAGCCCATGGCCTTGAGAGCAGCACAGCAGCCCTTCCCCACCTATGGATACACAAATAAAACACACACATGAGTATAGGACTGAGGGAGGCTCTACTATAGACATGGATGGTAAACAGTTTCCTCTGGTGGCCCATTTTGATATAATAAGGTGTTCAGATCGCCAGCAGCATCAAATCCTGCATCCCACTGCCGGCTTTCCTCTGAAGCTAAGCAGGATTGGTCCTGGTCGGTCGCTGCTGGAAGTGGAGTTAGCAGGCCAGTAGGATGCATTGGGGACATTTCCCTGTGTAGGGACCAGGTCTTCTGGATGAGCCGTTAAACGGGCGTCCTGACTCTCTGTGGTCACTAAACATCCCATGGCATTTATCGTAAGAGTAGGGGTCCTGGATAAAAAATCTCAATCTGGCCCTCAGACCATCACGGCCACCTAATCAACCCCAGCTTCCGATTGGCTCATTCATCCCCCTCCTCTCCCCTGTAACTATTCCCCAGGTGGTTGCTGTAAATGAGAACGTGTTCTCAGTCAACTTACCTGGTAAAATAAGGGTTCAAAAATGAGAAGTGCACCATATACAGTAGGGCTGGGAAATTCCAGGCACCTCATGACACAACGTTATCGCGGTGCTTAGGTGCCGATCCTATACGTATTACAGTATGATGTTCCAAACATATTGCTCACCAAATGTCTGCTGCAGAGAGACGAGAGAGCGTGAGAAAGCTAGTTTTGATCAGTCAGGGAAATAAAAGTGCTGAAAACACATTGGCTCCGTTTAAAAAGGAGAAAAACAGCAGAGTTTTGGTGCAGGTGCAGCCAACGCTACCTACAGTAGCAAAAACATTATTGTATTATTTTAGCGATACTTGGGACTCAAATATCAATATAATATCGTCCACAAATAATATAGCGATATACAACTATAGATGCACCCCCCCCATCACTAATTCACAGTAGGTAAGACAAGACTTACCTCTCCATATCCACACACCACCACCTGCTTTCCCCCAAACATTACATCAGTGGTCCTCTTCAGGCTGGGGGGAGAGCGAAGAAACACAAAATCACCAGCCCTTAGCATGACAAACGTTTAAGTCGCCCACAAGAACGAAGTAATCTTCCGCTGTGTCTCTGCTTTGAACGGGCATGCCGGAGTTGTCCTACCCGTCCAGGATGGACTCCCTGCAGCAGTAGAGGTTGTCAAACTTCTGCTTGGTCACAGAGTCGTTGACATTCATGGCCGGGACACACAGCTTCCCCGCCTTGGACAGCTGGTACAGCCTACACAGAGAGCAGCAACAAGAGGGGAGCATCATTATAAAGCAGTAAAAACTGACAGTACCCGTTATGGCCACTAGATGGAGACATGTCCATAGAAGATAGACCACCGACTTCGAAACAAAACCCCTGACGGAAGGGGAATCTTACTGGCAAAAAAAAAACACTTTTTTTTCTCTTCAGTCTAGACAATGAGTCAACGTATAATGAAGTCGCGTGCGAGCAGTGATCCACCCACCGGTGTACTCCAGTGACGCTCTCCTCCACGATGCCTTTGATCTTCTTGAACATGTTGGGGTATTTCTTATAGATCCAGTGGGTCAGGTCTCCGCCGTCATCCAGGATCTGGAACAGGGGGGACACAACGCGTGTCTTTCTGACTGATCGGGATAAACGACGACGCCATTCACACCGCAACAAAAGTCTGCTACTGAGAGACGGCGTTTGACGGGGGGACAGACACGTACCATGTTGGGCTGCCAGCCCTCCAGGTTGACGCAGCGGTCGATGCACCACCAGAAGTCATCCTCCGACTCGCCCTTCCACGCGAACACAGAGAACCCTGAGAGAGAGAGAGAGATATATGATGGGCACTGAGAGAGCCAGCGGTCGTGAAAGAGAAAGACGCTCAAATGAAGCGGCCCGGTTCACACTCACCGCCCTCGGCCAGAGCTGCCGCCACCTCGTTCTGAGTGGAGTAGATGTTACAGGCAGCCCACCTGCACTGAGCCCCCAGGGCAGTCAGTGTCTCCATCAACACCTGCGCGACACACACAGACCAGACCGCGCGTTCAGTTAGGATACAGACAGCGGAGACGTTCGTGTTCAAAGCAAAGTCCTGCCTCTGAAAGAAGTGTACAGCTGGCTTAAGACGAGTAACATTCAGTATACCTGCGAGTCGTGGTTTTCTGAGCAGAAGCTGCAGACTCACAAGTGGACTGAGCGGTGGATGGTGGCGTGCGTGTGCGCGTGTAACTCACGGCTGTTTGAGCTGTGATGTGGGTGCAGCCCACTACTTTGGCTCCAGCCAGAGGCTTCTCTCCCTGGGCTCTCTTCCTCAGGGCCATGAGGGCTGGCATCTCTGTGAGGAGGAGACAAGGGTGTGAGGAGGGTTATTTTAGACCCAACGTTACAACAACATTACTACAAAACCATTGGTCCCATTTCAAAACTTAAAAAAAGGCATTCCTCTCTGTAGAATCTTTAAAATGCAAAAAAAAAAAAAAAAAAATCTTTATAATTCTTTAAAAACAAATGGTTAATCAAAGTTATTTGGCAAACGTGCTTTGGGAACACTCCCAGATGGTGGAATCTTTTCCCTCTGGTTTCTGTTGCCCTGTCACCTAGACGTTCAGAGCTCGGGCCGTGTGTGATACGGCCTACCGGGCTAGGGCTGAGAGGTCAGCTGTATAGCGACTTATAAAAGTTGAAAGTGCTGTAGCCCGCAGTACAGACCGCATTAGGGCTGTCTGGGGTCAGTTGTACAGACAGAGTCAGAGCAATGCAGCTCCCCCCCCCCCCCCCCCCCCCCCCCCCCCCGCTGATCTCACAGGCTGGGAACATACGGCCACTGAGCACACGGCCCTGGAGGAGATGGGCCGTCAGCATGGCACACACACACATCCAACACAGACGCACAAGTCTCTCTCGTTCGGTCTCTCACGCACACATCTCGTCCCTAGCCCACCTTGGCACACATCTCGTCCCTAGCCCACCTTGCCACACATCTCGTCCCTAGCCCACCTTGCCACACATCTCGTCCCTAGCCCACCTTGGCACACATCTCGTCCCTAGCCCACCTTGGCACACATCTCGTCCCTAGCCCACCTTGGCACACATCTCGTCCCTAGCCCACCTTGGCACACATCTCGTCCCTAGCCCACCTTGGCACACATCTCGTCCCTAGCCCACCTTGGCACACAACTCGTCCCTAGCCCACCTTGCCACACATCGTCCCTAGCCCACCTTGGCACACATCGTCCCTAGCCCACCTTGGCACACATCGTCCCTAGCCCACCTTGGCACACATCGTCCCTAGCCCACCTTGCCACACATCGTCCCTAGCCCACCTTGCCACACATCGTCCCTAGCCCACCTTGGCACACATCGTCCCTAGCCCACCTTGCCACACATCGTCCCTAGCCCACCTTGCCACACATCGTCCCTAGCCCACCTTGCCACACATCGTCCCTAGCCCACCTTGCCACACATCGTCCCTAGCCCACCTTGCCACACATCGTCCCTAGCCCACCTTGCCACACATCGTCCCTAGCCCACCTTGCCACACATCATTCCTAGCCCACCTTGCCACACATCATCCCCAGCCCACCTTGCCACACATCATTCCTAGCCCACCTTGCCACACATCGTCCCTAGCCCACCTTGCCACACATCGTCCCTAGCCCACCTTGCCACACATCATTCCTAGCCCACCTTGCCACACATCGTCCCTAGCCCACCTTGCCACACATCGTCCCTAGCCCACCTTGCCACACATCGTCCCTAGCCCACCTTGCCACACATCGTCCCTAGCCCACCTTGCCACACATCGTCCCTAGCCCACCTTGCCACACATCGTCCCTAGCCCACCTTGCCACACATCGTCCCTAGCCCACCTTGCCACACATCGTCCCTAGCCCACCTTGCCACACATCATCCCTAGCCCACCTTGCCACACATCATCCCTAGCCCACCTTGCCACACATCATTCCTAGCCCACCTTGCTCAGCGATCTCGATCTCCCGGCGTCCGAAGTCGGCCTGCTTGATGTTCTTGATGCAGAAGTCTCCGTTGCCCTTGGAGTTCTTCTGCTGCTTGTCCCGAGGAGAAGTCTCATCGTCAGAGCTGTCTGTGTACGACGCAGCTAAAAGAGAGAGGGGTCAGAGGAGAGGGGTCAGAGGAGAGGGGTCAGAGGAGAGGGGTCAGAGGAGAGGGCCCGACAACACGTCTACGCACAGTCAACAGCAGCACACGAGCTGCACACACGCCCACACACTCACCACGTCCTCGGGATATAGACGTTAAACTAACAACACACGTAACATGACCACACACTAGGCCACAATCTACTCTGACGTCCAAAACAACTGCATAGCTCACATTATGAGCTACATCTGGGGACTGAGCCCCAGGGCAGAATACACCTGCACAGCATGGCCGTCTACATGCTCGGTACGGTTTGATCCTAGCAGAACTTGGCTAGGTGAAGTGAACATCTGTGCCTCGCATGCTCCCTTAAAAGACCTAGTCTTGAAAAACAAGAAATATAGCGGCAATGGTACTGTTTGTCCATCTTGAGACGCCGTAGCCAGTGTACACTTCCTCAAAATAGTCTGAATTAGTCTAAGATGATTCGAATGACTCGTCGAATGACCGCAAACACTTAATTGAAGAATCCCTACGGTTGAGCAATCACCGACGAAGGGCCGTAGACGTCGGCTACCGGACGCCAGCGTGGCTCGAGAAAAAAATGTGCACGCGAACAACCGAAAAAAAAAAAACACAAAAAAAAAAACAATGCTGAAGACCAATACAAAACAAAATATCATAATATATCTACGAACTGCTTCGGATGGGAAGCATGCGGACGCCTTAAGCCGAATTACAGCTCTCTCACCGTGTGCGTGCGTTCAAGCCCCCGGGCTGGGACAATAAGGCTGGGACAGAGAGCACGTGAGAGAGAAAGAGAGGAATGAGAGAGAAGGGTCAGTGGGAACAGTCGGGACTCTGGCTCTGTTCACTCTTTCTTTCTGTGGGAATAGTTACAGCAACCACAGAGTTGAGGATTACAGTACAGGGGATCAGGAAAGAGAGGGAGAGCGGAAGAGAGAAAGAGAAAGGGGTGAGAGTGGGGGGGGGCAGAATGCAATGAGGTACAGCGAGAGGACAAAGAAGAAAGGAGGGAGAGAGGACTTTTGAGGCACTTGGGTCGAAGCGGACGGTGAGTGTCTGTGCGTGACATTCAAAAAGACGAGGGACAGCCAGGTAGGCTGAGAGTGACATCTCTTCACAAGTGGCAGAATGAGAGGCCACAGTCACACCAGGGACGTGGCATTTCACACTTCTCTCCTGACAAACATGTCTCCCTACCAGATTAACTCTGGTTGTAAAGCAAGGGTCACACCCTTTTCATGACACGCAGGACAGACAGGCCCCTCCTCGTTCTACTACAGAGCCATTCCCAACGCGTCAGTGGAAATGTCACCTCTCCTCTCTCTTTCTCCCTCCCTCTTCCTTTTTTTCTCCCTCTCTCTTGAAAAGGGGCCTCCAGGAGCCCTGGGAACAACCAGGAGTGGGACAACCAGGTGACCATGACTACTAGTATCGTGGGAACGTTGCCTCTCCTCTAGCTTTCTCTCCCCCCTGTCTTTTATGGACCCCCAACCTTACTTATAATTATTTATTTTTTAACATCTTACACTGGCCTGCCTGCCCGGAAAAAAATACTGAGCTCAAATTTTCACAAGGACATTGGTGTGTGTGTGTGTGGGTCTGCAAGTTATTATTCACTGGAACACAGCATTAGAAACTAGAGAGAACACTAGCAGCTCTCTGTGGCCTGTATCGTCTCTTCTTAATCCAGTTATACGTTACGGAGAACAGTCCTGCTCCCTACCTGTCTGGGAATAGACTGGATACTGTACCTGGGCTGTGATTCCAGTTAGGCACAGGGGGTGTGGGGGCTTGTGAGTGTGTCAGATGTGGGTGCGCATGCCAGGTGTGTGTGTATTCTCGGTACCTGAGCCGTAGCTGTCTGTGGAGGACTGGGAGATGGATCGGGACAGAGAGCGGCGGCCGATTTTGGTGGGACGTTTGTTGAACTCTTGTTTCTGGTCCGCAAACTGGATCTGCTGGCAGAGATGGGAGGAATGAGACCACAACGCCCACACAGGCACCAACGTTCCAACCTCCAACACCAAGTCAAAAACAAAAAACTCCTTCCCCGATAAGACGTTTCCCCTTGTTGGCCCCCTGTGTATCCTGAAGGAAGTATCAGATGGGTATATCCTAAGCAATGAGATAACCGTAGCACTCAAGGCCTTGTAGCGTTTCCAACATTTATCCACATCAGGTTCTTGTAAGATCTATAAGGGGCGTGGGGGGGGATCAAGTGTCCACGGGTCAGGGGCCAGTGATTGATTTTGCACAACAGTTCATCCCTAAGGTCTGAATTGAGCCGAGTCAGCTCACCACGAGACTCTACTCACAGTGAGAACAACCACTGGTTTAAAAAAAACGCAATTTATCACATTATGTAAGACCTACATGGCCAGAGCCAGGGAGGCAGCTTTGGTTAGGATGGAATACGCTGCTGGTAATATTGACGGATTACTCACTGGTGTCATATAACAGGCAACGAGGACACAACTTAAATGGGAGAGAAAAAAATTGAAAACAATGATGTGACCATGATAAAAAAAAATCTGTTCAAATCACCACAAATATAAGCCCGGGAGACTTCACAGATAAAAATAGGATTTTTGCAGCACCAAAATAATAGAAAACCTTAACTACATTAACAGAAACATTTGTCTTTAATCCTATCTGGTTTTCCAACCACCTGGACTACACTGCAATGCGCGCAAACATTCAAGCTTCTCATTCGGAGTGCAACAACAAAGCGCAAACAGTCGAACGAGTGTGTGTGTGTGTGTGTGTGCGCGCGCATATAAATCGCTGACACAGGACACAGTCACTGAAATAAGCCCCCTCCCAGAGAGTCTGATGCACATCCAGAGTACGAGACGCGTCTGTTCACCTCTCCATACAGGAACTACGGCGTGACCACTGAAAGAGAGAGGGAGTGGGAGTGACTCATGGTTGTGCAATCTGAATGTGACACCACCAACCAGGCAGATTGATTCTGAGTCACGAGGCAGACAAAGGTCTTGCATACTCACGATAGAGAGCCGTCCCGTCCCCCCCTCCAAGAGTATCCACTTGGTTCCCTCATCATGGCTTCCTTCCCCTTCGCTCAGAGGGAGAAGCATGGCTGGTGGTAATGCTTTCTAATTGGATCCACAATAGCGGTTGCAGAAGCAACCATGCAGGGTACTGACCAAATGTATATACACAGTCCTCAAATATCTCTCGCTCTCCTTCTCCCTTACACACCCACAATACAGTGCTCGGACACAAGTCTGCGTCTGCCAACCAAATACATTTAAAACAAGTGGGAAAAGTCACCAGGCAATGAGGCCCAAGACAATGAGATCCACAAACACCTGTACACACACGTAGATTGAATTTCATTCATCTTCTACCGAAGCCTGTCAAGTCCCAACCTAATCCATCCTCCTCCTCCCATCTTACCTTTCTCCTACTGGGTTCACCTCCAGTGTCTTCATCCTTCTTCTTCGACAACATGACTCAGTAGACTGCTGTGAGGTGAGAAACTGTGTTTGGACTAGAGGGGTGTGGGCCTGGAAAACTAGCAGTTGTGGGCCTGGTCCATTTATACCCTCTCTTTACCAGGCAGCTTTACCCCCCGATCCAGCTCCAACTGGTCCGGACAGTCACCCATGTGCTGTGCCTCAGAAACAATGCAGAATTGTTCCCCACTTTTGTTTTTCCCTCTCCTCTCTCTCTACTTGTTTAATTGTTAATTGTTCACAGGCTGGATTGGATTGGGGATTCTTTATCACGGCCAACAACTCTGTGACCCTGAATGGCTCTTGGCTGAGGGACTATTGAGGTCACCCACAGTAGACCGGTGGACCCAGGGAGAAATGGTAGGAAGGAGGATTGCAGGCGGTGTTACTTCAGAATCAGAGGGATCAAGACAGTGGGTTCTGCCAAGGAGAGACCCTGGGCTGCCACCACTGGGACAGACAATAGAGACTTTGTGTAAGTGATTAGGCCCATTTTGTTTGCGTGAGACCAAGGCTGCTGAACTAGAAAATATTGTAGACTAGAAGAAATATAGACGTACAGGATCTCTATGGTGGCAGTTTACAACAACCAATGCCCACTTGCCCAACAGTGAGAGATCACATAACATCAAAGGTTTGGCTTCATTTTTTACCAAAGATTTTCATCTGTCACATGGTTTAATCAAAGTTCAAACCAAAAGGTCAACGAGGGGCATCAGGAAACTGATTTCAAACCATCCGACTTGGTCCTTATGCCAGATCGTCATGCTAGTGTGTGACGGAAACAGACTGCTTGGACATGTGCCTCCTGACCTTATGAGTGTCCGGAGCAAACTTCTCTGCGACACCCGACACACACACACACACACACACACACCTGGGTCTAAGAGGTTTCATAGGGCAGGAGGAGAGGACCCAGGGTCAGTAAACAAGGCATTGATCCAACAGTCTTAAATCGAGGCTTCAGACCTGGGCAAACAGACACAGTGGCTGACTGATGACACATTCCAGGAGAGCGAACTGTGTTGGTTATCAATGGGAGATAAGAGTGCCAAGAACGAAGAACGCGGCAATTGATCATTTCCATTTCGTAATATGGCGTTAGACTAGGTCAGCACCTGAATAAAAAGGGAGGCTGACATGCATGATCACTGTTCGTACATTCAATGAACGCATGAGCAACCACAGGATCATGAATGAGCTCCATTCAGAACGCTGACATCCATCCACCTCTACATTGAGGATACTGTTGTTATTGCGGGGAATGTGAATGGATGTTACGCGACTCAAATCAACTTGTTTCCTCAAATGACCCTATGTCGCTCTAAAAGCCTATTCGTGCTTGATCCGAAAATTTGGCTGGCGGCTTCGTACGGGGGGGGGGGGTGGGGGTTGATGTGATTGCGGAGCCTCCAGATGCACGCAGAGGCCAAATCAATCTCCGTACCGCGTCGCCGCACGCCTCTCAAATGTTGTAACAGCGCGGAGGGCTTCGTATAGCTG
Source organism: Oncorhynchus mykiss (assembly GCF_013265735.2). NCBI lineage: Eukaryota > Metazoa > Chordata > Actinopteri > Salmoniformes > Salmonidae > Oncorhynchus > Oncorhynchus mykiss. The sequence goes on from NC_048579.1 coordinate 50,255,966, forward strand.
TGTGAACACAAACTCACTTCCTTGACAACTACCTCCACAATAGCTCTGCTCAGCTAAGCACAAGAAGTATGAAAGCCCTGACGTCTGCGGAGGCTGCGTCACAGTAAATGTTGTATGGTCACTTCAGACGAATGCTTGACCACGCAGAGCCATTAAAAGGCAGGCCTGCGTGCACAGTGCTCACAGCTGCACGCATAGCATTAGCTAACATGTGAGTGAGAGATGAAGGTTATGCAAGAAAGACAGGGGAGGGAGGGGGAGGACCACAGACTGCTAGCAGGGTACAGGGTAAACTGCCTGCCCTATAGCAGCATTCTGGCCCTGCACTAGGATTACCTAACCCGGTTAAACCAGACTGAACGCTGTGCCCACCGTTGTAGTGAACAGGAGAACACGGGGGCAACAGCGTGGATTATCAGCAGAGCATGATGAATGAACTACCGTTCTAGAAAACTGGTTAGCCTACATTTCCTGCGGACCAGTGACACACACAGATCACAGAGCAGAGGGAGGAGCTGTTCAAACAGATGACAGGAAACTATTATTGACTGTAGCGAGGAAGACCATTCATCTTGATCACTGACAAAGAGGGCAACCGTGTGGATCTCTCCCCAATGCGGCTAAGGCAATGCCTCATAGCCAGGCCTAACTGTCCATATTAGTGCATGAAACAGATACATCGGATTAATCCTTTTCTATACCACCAGTAATGACGGAAGTAGGATTGGGCTGGACCAATCCCGCATCCAGGATGAGACAGGTCAGAGATCACAGCCTTGTGGCGCACCACCAATGCCGCATAGTAGTGAATACTAGCCTTCTCTGTCCCTGCATCCTACTGCAGTCGGCATTAAAGGCATTAACCTCGCAGCACTGCACAGCACCACAGCCACATAATACATACATTATGCATGTTCAGTGATTGCGAGGCTAATGAGATGTAAATAATAGATGCTAACCCAACACACTGTCACCTCTCAATGGAGCTGGGCATGGCTAGTTGACTGTAGCCTAGAGAGGAACCAGGTCGAGGTTGGCCAGCCAACCAGACAGAATCACAGGCACAAACATGGCCCAAACGACCATCCCGTGCCACATTTACAGTGTCTGGGGAGGACAGGCGCCCCCTCAGCCCAGACTGAGGTATCTGCAGTGGCAAGGTCGCATCACCAGGTGGCAGTGTATTCGCTTGGCAAGGGGGGCTTTTGGTAGTTGTGCAACATGTCTGACTGGCCAAGACCACCAAAGGTGAGCTCTCATTATGCAATAAGGCCTGAGGAAGTGTGCTATATGGCTACGGGCTGTTCTTATGCATGAAGCAACGCGGAGTGCCTGGATACAGCCCTTAGCCGGGGTATATTGGCCATATACGACAAACCCCCAAGGAAGACTTATAGCTATTATGAACTGGTTACCAACGTAATTAGATCTGTTTTCATACCCATGGTATACGGTCTGATATACCACGGGTTTCAGCCAATAAGGGTTCAGGGCTGGAACCACCCGGTTTATAATTGTGGTTAGGTGTGTGTTTGTGTGTGTGTGTGTGTGTGTATGTATGTATATTTTCAGCACCAGTTTATCAGATACACCCATCTAGTACTGGTTCGGACCCCACTGTAGCAATGAACGGATGCACCTGGTCAGCAACAATGTTCAGATATGCTGTGACTTTCAAACGTTGCTCAATTGGAATCAAGGGACCTAACGTGTGTAAGGAAGAAAGAAAAAAATACTCCACACACCATTACAACACCACCACCACTAGCCTGAACCGTTGACACCAGGCAGGATGGGTCCGTGGCTGCTTACGCCAAATCTTGACTCTGCCATCACCATGACGCAACAGGAACGGATTCATCAGAACAGGCAATGTTTTTCCACTCCTCATATTGTCCGGTGTTGGTGATGGTGTTCCCCCTGGAGCCGCTTCCTCTTGTTTTTAGCTGATATGAGTGGAACCCGGTGTGGTCGTCTGCTGCAATAGCCAATCCAAGACAAGGACCGACGAGTTGTGCGTTTCCCGAGATGCCATTCTGCGCCATTATTTGCAACATTCTTACCATTCTCCTTTGACCTCTCATCAACGAGCTGTTTTGGCCATCAGGACTGCTGCTGACTGGATGGTTGTGTTTGTAGCACCATTCTCGGTAAACCCTAGACACTGTCGTGCGTGAAAAGCCCAGGAGGCCGGCGGTTTCTGAGATACTGGAACCGGCACGCCTGCTACCGACCATCGCTCAAAGTAGCGTAGGTCACTTGTTTTGCCCATTCTAATGTTCAATTGAACAGTAACTGAATACCTCAATGCCTGTTTTATATAGCAAGCTACAGCCACGACTGTCTGTAGGAGCGAACCACTTTCGTGAATGTGTACCTAATAAATTGGCCACCGAGTGTATCTTAGTCATATTACTATAGTAGTATCCTGAGGCCGGCATGTGTGTTTGCTCCAGCTCCAGCCTCACTAGGGTCGGCTGCAGGGTAAGCTGTTCCAGGGCGAAGCCACAGAGCAGAGTGATACCCACTGAGCAACCAGCCACCATGGGGCCAATCTCTGGAAAGAGTTCCAGGAGAACTGCGAGTAGAGAGGCTTCAAACAGCACAAAGCAATAGGCTACAGTCACGAGGAAAACAAACAGGCACAGATGTGATCAGATCTGATACTGTGGAATCCACACCAGGCAGAGTCCATGGTTCAACAGAGAGAATGGAAACAAGACAGGGAGGGAGCTGCCGGAGACACATGGGACCAGTACAGGCCTGGGAGGATGATGAAGTGGGTGGGGTTATATCCTGCCTGTTTGGCCCTGTCAGGGGGTATCATCGAATGGGGCCACAGTGTCTCCTGACCCCTCCTGTCTCAGCCTCTAGTATTTATGCTGCTGTAGTTTATGTGTCGGGGGGCTAGGGTCAGTCTGTTATATCTGGAGTACTTCTCCTGTCTTATCTGGTGTCCTGTGTGAATTTAGGACCATGCCTCAGGACTACCTGGTCTGATGACTCCTTGCTGTCCCGAGTCCACCTGGCCGTGCTGCTGCTCCAGTTTCAACTGTTCTGCCTGCGGCTATGGGACCCTGACCTGTTCACCGGACGTGCTACCTGGCCCAGACCTGCTGTTTTCAATTCTCTAGAGAGAGCAGGAGCGGTAGAGATACTCTCAATGATCGGCTATGAAAAGCCAACTAACATTTACTCCTGAGGTGCTGACCTGTGGACCCTCGACAACAACTGTGGTTAATATTATTTAACCATGCAGGTCATTTATGAACATTTGAACATCTTGGCCATGTTCTGTTATAATCTCCACCCGGCACAGCCAGAAGAGGACTGGCCACCCCACATAGCCTGGTTCCTCTCTAGGGTTTCTTCCTGGGTTCTGGTCCTTCTAGGGAGTTTTTCCTAGCCTTCGTGCTTCTACACCTGCATTGCTTGCTGTTTGGGGTTTTAGGCTGGGTTTCTGTACAGCACTGAGATATCCGCTGATGTAAGAAGGGCTATATAAATACATTTGACTGATTGATTATTGGGTGGGTTGGAGAACTATGAGAAAAGGGAGAGGGAGCATGTGACAGAACGAGGACGAGGAAGAATGAATGGCCAGACAGGAAGAGGAATGAACCATTTGAGGGGGGGCGGAGGAGGTGAGTGAGAAAGTGAAAAATGAAAAGAAATAGGGGGGAGGTAGAGAAAGAGTGAGTCCAAGATAAATGCACTATAAGAATACGTATTACGACACCAGCCTGTTCAAACACTCTGTATATCAGTTGGAGGATGTGTGAGAGGCGTTTGAACTCTGTGCACTCTTTGTGCTGCCAACAGTAGCTACAGACTGTGCTCTACTCTGGCTGGAGGGCTCATAGCTGGATGGGGAGAAGAGGAGTCTCAGGCATGACTGCACATCAGCTGGATCAGACCAGGAAAGAGAGACAAACCCCTTGAAGCAATAAAGGGAGGCCAGGACATGTTGAGGGGAAATATTTGCACAATGTTAAGAAATGCCTTGTATTGCTACATTCATTGATTTGCTTTTCACACTATTGAATTGGTGCCTCTGGGGAAATTCAACAACGCTGACTGAGTACCTTTTTACTGGTTTCTAAGAGACTGTGTTTTGCTTTTTGTGTATTGATAGGTATATTGATGTGTATATTGATGGGTACAGTGTACAGTGGGGCAAAAAAGTATTTCGTCAGCCACCAATTGTGCAAGTTCTCCCACTTAAAAAGATGAGAGAGGCCTGTAATTTTCATCATAGGTACACTTCAACTATGACAGACAAAATGAGATTTGCAGGATTTGAGTCCCTGGCGGCGTAGTGTGTTACTGATGGTAGGATTTGTTACTTTGGTCCCAGCTCTGCATATCATTCACTAGGTCCCCCCGTGTGGTTCTGGGATTTTTGCTCCCCGTTCTTGTGATCATTTTGACCCCACGGGGTGAGATCTTGCGTGGAGCCCCAGATCGAGGAAGATTATCAGTGGTCTTGTATGTCTTCCATTTCCTAATAATTGCTCCCACAGTTGATTTCTTCAAACCAAGCTGCTTACCTATTGCAGATTCAGTCTTCCCAGCCTGGTGCAGGTCTACAATTTTGTTTCTGGTGTCCTTTGACAGCTCTTTGGTCTTGGCCATAGTGGAGTTTGGAGTGTGACTGTTTGAGGTTGTGGACAGGTGTCTTTTATACTGATAACAAGTTCAAACAGGTGCCATTAATACAGGTAACAAGTGGAGGACAGAGGAGCCTCTTAAATAAGAAGTTACAGGTCTGTGAGAGCCAGAAATCTTGCTTGTTTGTAGGTGACCAAATACTTATTTTCCACCATAATTTGCAAATAAATTCATAAAAAATCCTACAATGTGAATTTCTGGATTTTTCCCCCTCATTTTGTCTGTCATAGTTGAAGTGGGATCGCTCTGCCTCCGTTCTCGCTCTCCTCTTTCCCAGTCCACAAGACTTTCCTCATGGCGTCTTCTCCACTCCACAACGAAGGACTGTATTCAGTGGGCAAACACCAGTCCGGCTAAGTTCACTTCCAGTCTTCTTTACTCATCCACAACCAGAACTAACTATGCATTCAGAGAGAGGTACCACAAAACAATGCCCCCGGGAAGCATTGATATCAATAACGCACCGATCATTTTGGGCGGATGAAAATGATAAGCCTGCATGTGGAGCCTACACTGGCATGACATGCAATATGATTGAGTCAGTACAACGTGCTGCCCGGGGGGGGGAGTTTGAACACGGAGGAGCAGGTAACAGGAGCCTGGGAACTAGCCTACCCCACATTGGCAGACATGAGATGGGCTGGCTGCTCACTGCTTAGACACTGGTCTGCAGAGTGTGTTGGGGGCTGGAGTTGGATTATAGAACCGATTCATTCACGTCGCTTCTCAAAACACTTTTGAGAAGAGGCGCCTGCAATGTAATGATTGACTGCATGACGACTCGGCCCACTGAAACGGACCAGATCCTAAGACGCTGTCATTTAGCTATTATTGAGGGAGTGAGGCATTTAAAATATCTCCCAACATCCCTCTGCCAATATCCCCCTCCATATCACGTTGCCAAGCTTAACAAACACGGGAAGACAAAAAGCCCAGTTACCACCCTCGGTGAAGAAGTTTGATCTTTCAAACATTGAGGCAATGAAAATGACCAGAGCAGAGCGCGGGATCGAACTGAACTGAGTGGACTTTGATGTGGTGGGGTTTTTCCGCTTCGGAGACACGAAGGTGAAGTCCGTTGACAAGCTAAAGGGAAGGGGAAACTCCCTAACAGAGTGTTAAGTAAACAGAGGACACTCCAATGGGCCGCCGCGGACGGTGACATGTCCTTGAGAGAGATGACATGGACTGATCGGTCTCTATGACGACATGGCACAGCCAGGCCTTGGGCCATGCCAACAGGAGCAGACAGGACAGGCCATTCCTACAGAGTACTTATCCTCTCAGAGAGCTCACAGGTCAGTTCTTTACAGCAGAGGAACATTCATGGAAGATACAGTAGAGGGGAGTGAGAGACAGAGAGAAGGGTTATTGTCTTTGATTCCAGGGGAGGGAGCATATCCCTGTGTGTGTGTGTGTGTGTGTGTGTGTGTGTGTGTGTGTGTGTGTGTGTGTGTGTGTGTGTGTGTGTGTGTGTGTGTGTGTGTGAGATCCATGCATGTGAAGTGTGCATACTCCATTGTGACCCTTGAGCTGTACAGAGACACATCTAGAGCAGGCCCTGTGTGTGTGCACTGAGCAGCAGCGACAGGGGTTGGAGCCTGGACTGCTACAATGTGGATGGTGGGGGACTAACAAATAAAACCAACCCAGTCTTAACTGGGCTATAAGAGGAAGTATGTGATTGAGCTGTGCTTTGATTTTAAGAGATCCCCCCAAAAAATTGGTCTTTAGGACATGGGTTTACCTAGTATGGGTTAACCTAGTATTAGTGTGTATAAAATAAGACTGCCGGAAGGTAACGAAGGGTGAGATAATTAGGACTACTGAGAAGAGATTGTCGACACCATAAGCCTCTCTGGCACAGTTGAGGAGAGTCCTGGCAGGGTGGGCTGAGGACAGCCTGGCATGAGTGTCCCATTGTTCTCATCAGAACAGTCTTCAAAACGATTGAGCCAATCTGCCCCGTCCTGCCCATTTTAGCTGATACTGGTCAAAACTAACCATGATGCTACATCCCCCAGGAATATACCCATTAACTACAAGTTACTGAGTTTCCTTCAAGACAAACATCTCACCAACCTACTGCTGCAGACTCTTTCAGAGTCTTATCGGCAGTGGGTGTTGTGGTTAGAGAACCACAGCACAAACCTGATCAAACTAGGCTGTGTCAACTCATTCTGGGAACCTTCTGTTTTCTTCCTCAAAGTTGTACGTGGGATTCAGCAGCTTGGCACAATGTGCGCATCCAACAAGTCTGATGATCCAGTCATGACACGGGCCTCACCCCGGCTTGAGGACGTGAGATCTTGCACACTGTTTCTCTGAACGATGCCCATTATTCAAAGTAAATGGAGATGGGAAGGACACAGGGACAAGCTCAGAGGAAAATATAGCTTTGGGGCTTTCATTGAAAGGTCATACAGTACATCTCCATCTGTACTTGAGTTGAAATGATGCCCTCTATGATGAGCAGAGTTGATGTAATTATACAGGCTTCAGCTCTGTGCATGCTCCACTTTTCCACAGATTCTCACAAATCTGCAGAGTTAAGTTACCCTGGTTAGTCTCCATTAGAATTGTGTTTCAAGAGACCCATGGTTCATGAAACCTGCAATCGTCATCCACCCAATAGTTCATTGACTTGAGTCAGTCAGTGCAAAAGAGACATGCAAACTGTTGCAAGGTTGTCAGTAGTCAGCCAGAGGAAGGATGGAAGTGTCTCTATAGGGGAGCAACTACATGCTGTTAATCCTCTCAGACCTCACTCCAACTCTCCTCACAGTGGAGCTGGCTACCCTCTCAGACCTCACTCCAACTCTCCTCACAGGGGAGCTGGCTACCCTCTCAGACCTCACTCCAACTCTCCTCACAGGGGAGCTGGCTACCCTCTCAGACCTCACTCCAACTCTCCTCACAGGGGAGCTGGCTACCCTCTCAGACCTCACTCCAACTCTCCTCACAGGGGAGCTGGCTACCCTCTCAGACCTCACTCCAACTCTCCTCACAGGGGAGCTGGCTACCCCTCAGACCTCACTCCAACTCTCCTCACAGGGGAGCTGGCTACCCTATCAGACCTCACTCCAACTCCCCTCACAGGGGAGCTGGCTACCCTCTCAGACCTCACTCCAACTGTCCTCACATGGGAACAAGTTCTGGGAACAGACCGTCCAGGAGTCAGATGCTTTGCTGTTAGCCGAGATAGAAAAATAACAAAAATAGAAAAAAAAAACATTTTTAAAAATCAGGTCACTGTCACATGGTGGTGGCAGCCTTCGACAGCACAGAGATTGAAGGTCCCATTTGATGAATTCCGGTTCTAAATGCTTAACATAAACAAATGGACTGGCGAAAGATCGGGGTCAGGGATATAAAAAAAATGGAGAAAAGATGAAATGGTGGTCAGGAGAAAAAAAGTGCACATCTCACTGCAGCGGTGAGGTCTGACACTACTAAATGGTATGACTCCAATTATAACAGACACACTCCACTTTGTGTCAACATCTCATGTTTCCATCCGCCAAGCCATATCACTGGCAAGACAGGGCAGGCACCAAACCAATCACTGGCTGGCAACATTTGTGACAGCGAGGTTAATGTCTGTCAGCAAACGGGGAAAACGGAGGAACAGGGCACCACAGACTACTCCATAGAGACCTGGTATTGAATAGCCTACTCAGCGATCCTGAAAAGACTACTTTCTATAAGCTAGTCTAGGCTTAACAGGACAAGAGCAGAGCACGGGCCATGTCAACAACTTAGTCTCAGACCGGAGTCCTTTTTAGGAGTGTAATTGAGGGAGAAACAAAGCTCCCCTTTGGGACCAGCTGGCCAGGGTGACAGGGCAGAGAACACCCACACACTGCCTGCTCCCCCTCCTCTCCGGGAGGGGAAAACACTGCTTACCCCTTACAAGAGGAAGTTCTTAGAATGTGACATTCTTCTAACAATATGGATCTCCAACGGGTAATAAGAAAGAGAATATAGAATATGTAGAATTTCTACGAGTCTGCGGGGTAAGCAGCAACTATTCACGGATCGCTGAGAGGAGGAACACGTCCTATATCTAATTTTTATTTTAGTCAGAATAATAAGCTGAGGCTCAAGGATACTGCTTACCCAAAGTGCTTTGTGTTTCCACGTACGTCATTCCCTGGTGCTTACCTAAAAAGCAGCAGCCCTCCTTTGCGCTACAGAACCTTCAGAGCAATCGAAGAGGCTGTTCTTGGAGCTCGCCCACTAACACGGCCTCATATACACTCATTCACACACTCCTTCCCCTCATTCACTCCCTTCCGCCAGCCACGTCTCGCCTAACACGACAGACGAGCGAGAGGCCAGGCCACGCAGCAGTCTGCCCACTTTATCCAGCCCTGCTGTCACGGAGCAGCACTCCATTAGAGGACGACTGGATCAAAACAGACCCAGATAACGCAGGACAACGTGCCCCCTGATTATACTGAGACGAGATACAAATTACAAAAAAAAAAACAACAAAAAAAGTACATGGTGTGCTATTTAGAGAGACTAGATGTGGGGCTGAGTGAACAGATTTGTTAACAACAGAAATATCAAAAGCATAGCAGGCCTAGCTCTGAAAATAAATGTTTGAGTGGAAAATCCTCACAAGAAAAAACAAGATATGCTTGCAGCTACAAAATGAAAACAGTGTATCTGTCTTTTACACTTTACTTACCTTTAAAATATGGTTCTCACTTCAAATAAAAAAAGGCAAATACATTGCTTACTACAATTGACATTTGCAGGCCTAACACTATTTAGACTTTGGATTGGGGGGGGGGGGGGGGGGGGTTTGGAGGTTCAGGAGAAGATTCAACCGAGTGTCTACTAGGGGCTAATTTTGGCGTTTGGGACAGCTGGTCGGGAGGGTCTGGTTTTCTGCACTTATCAGCATATCAGACACCCATACAGTTAATCATTCTATTTCTTCTGTGAGCAGGACAGACAGACACTGACTGGGACAGTGAGAAAAATAAAGTTGAACGTTGAAATCCGGACAGACAGCCAGCGACTCACCCAGCTCAGCTACCATTTAGGAACAGCCAGCACGCCCTATACCCTGAGAGAGCCACCCTCTCCTTGCAGATCCGATAGAAGAAAGCCACACAATGACCATGCCATACAACCCCAAACGGAAAAAGACCACACAGTCCTAAGATTGGAACAGAGACAAGTGTTATATTAACAGTATCTTTGGGGTCCTAAATGGTGGGAGACTTCTCTGGCCTCCACACCATTGAACCTAGGGGGTTTGTCCACGGCTAGGCAGATGAGATGGATAAGCCGACAGTCTGGCACTGCAGCACCGGTACATTTAAGTTCACTCTGATTTCTGGAGTTCGGAGCTGCTCGAAACCTCTATGCCAACGTCAACTTGGCTTGCGCTGCTGCGCGGGAATCACTGGCCACATTTCATCCATTCACCAAACTCTGAGCAATAATCCATTGGATGAATGGTGGAAAACGAGAGATCCAACAGGATCATCCCCGTCAATGACAGATTAGAAGAGGGTAGTCTACGCACACTGAACCATGCACACACACACACAGTGATGATGCAGAGAAGTGTCTCGTGCGCTCTTCCAATGGCTGCTGAGGAGGCTGGCGACGCGAGTCAGAGGAGAGTGCAGCGCCGCATGGCTGCCCTCGGGGGTGTGACGTAAGAAAAAACAAAAGCGGTGCCCAGCTGATTCATACTCACAGACAAGTGTACCCATAAATAAAGGACAATTAAGACACATTCAGAAACGCATCCTTTAGCACATGAAGCACAGACAACTGCTCTAATGACCAGCAGTTGGCTTCGTTTCACCCATTTCAACATGTCGCCATGAAAACGGACTCGGAGACACTGACAATAAGCATCTGAGTCTCTGAAAGACCAAGCAGGGAAAGCCAAGGCAGGGATTACATGTGGCTGCCTGCTACATTCAGGAGCAGATATACGTTTGAGTGAGACTCGATCGCTGCAAAAGGGGGCTTTCCCATAGCCGCACGCATATTGCCAACGCTCTAAAAGTCTATCAATTGATATGATTAACACAAAACATCATGAGAACAATGTTCCAACTCAACTGCTGGAGGGTCCTGTGTCACTTAGACAAAAAGGTCACTGTCCCAATCCCTCGGGGTCGTTTTGAGAATCCAATCAGTCTAACCAAACGTCCACTGACAGCGATACCACCAACCAATCTCAATGACTATTGATAATGGGATCTGGTGCTCTTCCATAATGTCCCTGGTCAGAGAAACACGAAACACGATCAATATACTAGATTGCCCCGTTCCCCAAATCCCAGCCACACACTCATTGATGTGGCCTCTCCCTTTAGCTGAGTGTCTATTAATGCAGCCGGATTAATACTGCATTTATGCTTTTTTTGTGAATAAAGCTTTTAAGGATTTAGGCGTTTTAGCTAAAAAAAATATATAAAAAAACACACACAAAAAACAATACTCAATGTCTAGTGGTCAGTGACATTTGCAGAAAAAGCAACAGGTGGCTAGGCCTGTATCTAGCCTAAACCTGAGTGATAGAAAAAAACATATACAGATTAGTTGCTCCCACAACAAAGCAAGGGAGGGGGAGCTGGGCATTGTGGAATTATATGTTTGTAAGAAGTGTTCTGAAAATAGCATTGTCTCAATGGAAATGTACAATTACATAAAACACACTGAGGGCGGTTAAGTCATTTTTAGGGTCATGCTATTCTGAGTCGGCACGGTTTAACTGCGACCGTGGAAGGAGTCCAACCATCTGTGAGCTCTGAAAAAAATTACAAATGTCTGCTCATGCATTTGTCAGCCTGACCGTAATGTGGCTTCCCTCGCAAAAGTCAGTGGTTGTGTAATCTGGGCCGAAAAAAACAGGCGGTGGTCAGTGGAAGCAGGCGGTGTCAGAGGAAGCAGGCGGTGTCATAGGAAGGCCCTAAAAACTGCCTAAGAATCCAGCCACTGACTGTTCTCTCTGCTAGCGTGTGTATTATCTATCCTGTTGCCTAGTCACTTTACCCCTACCTAGGCTACATTTACATATCTACCTGCACATGGACTTTAGTCTACACCGGTTGTTTATGAAGGGGGACATCTAGTCTGTTGCACAACTGAATGCATTCAACCCGAATTGTGTCTTCCACATTTAACCCAACCCCTCTGAATCAAAGAGGTGCCGGGGGGGCTGCCTTAAAAAGACGGCCATGTCCCAGGGAGCATTTTTTGTTGGGGGTTAACTGCCTTGCAGATTTGGCTAATTTTTCCACCTTGCCGGCTCAGGATTCGAACCAGCGACCATTTGGCTACTGGCCCAATGCTCTTAACCGCTAGGCTACCTGCCACAACAGCTGTGAGGCGTCAGGATTCATGTATTACAACCCAACAGATGCCAATAGTCAAAGCCAGTGCAACAGAGGCTGCAGGTTGAACGCAATGCAGAGCTGATTGTAGAGTCAGGCTAATCCAGCTCATAGGAGTCCTCTACCCCTTCGCCACAGGAATGGTCTTTCCCAGTGCTGGATTAGCCTACCGCTGTTCGTGCCTTTTTAGCTCTGGCGGGGAGGAAACCGGGCAGACAGAACAGTGCTTTTTCCTTTGTGAGGGGGGCCTTTTGTGATGCCACACTTTCTGAATACAATGCTGGCTCTTTGTACAGGGGCCTGGTGTCAGAGTCTGAACGGAATTCCTACCCTGTGGGGAGGCCTTTGTCAGAGAGATGTACTGTCTGGGGTCTTTCCGATGAACACTCAGCACTCTGACGCCACCTAGCCCCCCTTCACTGGTTCTTCATCGTCCTACTCTTCAACGTCACCATTCAAAATGTTTACCTACTTCAGCTAATGGTTAGCTAACGTATAACTGTCAGAATATTCTCAGTACACTTACCGGGGCTGTGGAACTTCAGAAGCTCCATCGGTTACATTTCTACCTGGGACGCTCTGAGCGTTTCACCTGACGGAACACACCCTCCGGGGCTACAGTACAAAGTGACGACAGGAAGGGAGAGGGTCTGAAGGTGGAACCCCAGACGCTGACACAAGGCCACACAAGAACCTGACACCTTTGTGAGAATGTGTGCCTGGCTGCAGCACAGAGATATCCCAGGCCAGATCGAGTTGTAATGCGCTCTAAATATCCTCTGTCCTTGTGTGTGTGTGTGTGTGTGTGTGTGTGTGTGTGTGTGTGTGTGTGTGTGTGTCTCGGACTAATTTGGAGTAGCTAGCCTACATTTTTCATTTCCAAAGCTTATTTGTGTGAGAGAAAAATGACAAAACACGTGAGCCGAGTCCATTCAGGGTCTGGAGTCTAGCAGAGAGATTATTATCTAGCCGTGGTGCGAACAGCCAATTTCCCTGGTAATAAATCACAACACCACAGATGAAGGCAACGGAAGGTGCAGTAGCACTCCAGTATTGTGCCGTAATTACATTGTAAGGGAGAGTGAATTAACACCTTTCCAGCACACAATGACTATCAACCCACGGAAGTGCGGTAAGTCAGCAGAAACATCTTTGTTTGGTTTGGTTCACACTATTGTTTGCCTACAGCGGAAAACTGAGGCATCGAGAGAGTGGCGTGACGTCAGGTGAACACAGCGTGAGTGAACGAGTGCGTGAGAAAACATCTCTCTAAGGCCATTAACAACCACTGCGATAATCAGTCGGAGACTCGAGTGCACTGATTGGGCACCATGCCAAAAACACACTCACATCCCTACGGAGTGTCCAAGGCAGGCTGAGAAACACAAACGCTAGACATTCATATCGTTACGATATCTATTTTTGGGAAAATATATCTGCACTGGTGATCAAATGAGAGTTGTCCTGCCGCGTGTGGCGGACAAAAGATAAAGTGTGTTGGTGGGAAACTGGTGCTTGCCAGCTAACACAAACGGCTGAAATAGAAAAGCCCTCGAGTGATGTCTTTCCTAGTGGTTTGACTGATGTACATAAAACAAACTAGTTCCAGGAGCTAGCTATTAAAAATCAGATCCAATAACAACAGAGGATATGAGAACCAAGGCTTAAAGGCAGACAGGTGTCCATGTACGCCGATGACTCAAGTTGTGTATTAAGTCCGGGCAAAGCTAGATCCCTGCAATGTCTCATTGAAGATCTAGCTAACTGTTCTGGACTAAAAACCTAATTATGATACGTGTACAATATTACGCAGTGGAGCTTTAAAAAATAAAAAATACAACTTTTACATTACCCTGCAGCATACCTGTAAAATGCGCTGATGGTGAAGTAGACATGCTTGGTATTCATATCACGAAATATGAGAAAATAAGCTCTCCACACTGAATTTCAATAGAAAACTTGTGAAAATAGACAAGATCCTGCAACCATGGAGGTAAATACCTGTCTATTTATGGGAAAATTACCCTGATTAAATCCTTAGTCATTTCTCAGTTTACTCACTTACTTATGGAGCTGCCTACACCTGATGATTCGTTTTTCAAATCATATGAGCAAAATATATTTTTGCTTTATCTAGGATGCTAAACCAGACAGGATAAGGCGTGCCTATCTACAGCTGAAGTTGGAAGTTTACATACACTTAGGTTGGAGTCATTAAAACTCGTTTTTCAACCACTCCACAAATTTCTTGTTAACAAACTATAGTTTTGGCAAGTCGGTAAGGACATCTACTTTGTGCATGACAAGTAATTTTTCTAACAATTGTTTACAGACAGATTATTTCACTGTATCCAAAATTCCAGTGGGTCAGAAATGTACATACATTAAAATGACTGTGCAGTTAAACAGCTTGGAAAATTCCAGAAAATTATGTCAGTGCCTTTTTGCTTGACATCATGCTGGAGGAAATAGGTACAAAAGTATCTATATCCACAGTAAAACAAGTCCTATAATCGACATAACTTAAAAGGCCACTCAACAAGAAAGAAGCCACTGCTCCAAAACCGCCATAAACAAAAACAGACAAAGGTTTGCAACTGCACATGGGGACAACGATTGTACTTTTTGGAGAAATGTTCTCTGGTCTAATGAAACAAAAATATAACTGTTTGGCCATAATGACCATTGTTATGTTGGAGGAAAAAGGGGGAGGCTTGCAAGCCGAAGAACACCATCCCAACCGTGAAGCACGGGGGTGGTAGCATCATGTTGTGGGGGTGCTTTGCAGCAGGAGGGACTGGTGCACTTCACAAAATAGATGGCATCATGAGGGAGGAAAATTAGGTGGATATATTGAAGCAACATCTCAAGACATCAGTTAAAAGTTAAAGCTTGGAAAGAAAGAAATGCATCACTCTACTATTATTCTGACATTTTACATTCTTAAAATTAAGTGGTAATCCTAACAGACCTAAAACAGGGAATTTTTACTAGGATTAAATGTCAGGAATTGTGAAAAACCGAGATTAAATGTATTTGGCGAAGGTGTATGGAAAATTCCCGATTTCAACTGTACATAATGAATATGAATTGGGTGGGTTGAGATTATTAAATATAAAAGCACTAAACATCTAAAAGGTTCACTTACTCAAAAAGTTTTACTTGAACCCTAAATGGTTCTTCAGTAGATTACTAAAAAAAACTCCATTGTTTAAAAATGGCCTTTTTGCAAATTGCCATGTCTCAATTTCATCCCCCTGAAAATATGTCATATTTGTTGTTGATTATGGCTGAACTCAAATGTGCTGGTGGATAAAATACCTGTATTTATGGGAAAGATGTTTGAAAAGGGGTATTTTGTTCTTAAGTCTACCATTCCAATTTACAATATAATTTATGTCTTTCATGGTGTTATCAGAATTGAACAGGAACCTCGGCTCAATCCAAGAGCACAACCAATTGATTACAGCATTAACCCCAAAATGGAGGAGGCAGGTGGCAGCGAGAGGAGGTAGGGAACAGGTCTGTCTGGCCAATATAAAGAATCAAAACTGGCGGAGGAATAAAAATAGCATAAATAGGAATGTATACCAGCTTCATTTGAGGACCAGGATGTTGACTACTGTGCCTTACAGAATGCAAAATAGTTGGGAAGAGATTTTTGATGTACCGATTCCATGGTACAGG
Source organism: Oncorhynchus mykiss (assembly GCF_013265735.2). NCBI lineage: Eukaryota > Metazoa > Chordata > Actinopteri > Salmoniformes > Salmonidae > Oncorhynchus > Oncorhynchus mykiss. The sequence continues at coordinate 50,271,697 of NC_048579.1, forward strand.
GTGTATGAGTTGATGTATAAAATGATGCAAGATTCAAAACTTCATGCTTTTCCGCTAAAATGATTATATAGCTTTCTTGCCACCAACAAAATGTTGACCCAAGAAATAGTACTGTTAGGAGATTGAGAGACCGGGTCAATCAAATACTAATACTCTTAGTAAAAGTATTTATCTGTGGGTTCTGTAGATTAAAAATTGTACGTTAAACATCACAGCATAGTTGAAAGCTGTGCTAACAATTAGCCTTTTAAAATGAACTTGGATAAGCTAACACAACGTGCCATTGAAACACAGGAGGGATGGTTGCTGATAATGGGCCTCTGTACGCCTATGTAGATATTCCAGAAAGAATCTGCCGTTTCCAGCTACAATAGTAATTTACAACACTAACAATGTCTACAATGTATTTCTGATCAATTTGATGTTATTTTAAAAAAGGGACAACATTTTTTTGCTTTTCTTTCAAAAACAAGGACATTTCTAAGTGACCCCAAACTTTTGAACGGTAGTGTATGTTGCGTAGCAATCCAAAGAGGGTGGGCGGCAGAGATCGGTGGGATGGGCTGAGGGAAGCAGAGGGTTGGGATGTGGAATTGAAGACGCGTGTAGAGAGGAGATGCTGTGCGGGAAATAGAAGTGGTGGTCAAAGATACGTCCAAATAAAACATGGTAAAAAGTATGTTTGAATGACACTGAGGGGCAGCCTTTATACAGCTAATGCCGGGTTTGCCGGAGGCTGATGCCGTGCAGGTGTTTGTACACATTCGAATACACGCATACTCAGACACGTAATCGTGCCAGACATGCACTAAAACATATACAGCTGGCATTGCTGTTATGATTTTAGTTGTCCTTGATGACCTTTGTTTGCTGTTGTCTTCTGTCTGTTTATTTTTCCACTTTTGGTTGTTGGTGCATGGGGGGGGGGGGGGGGGGGGGGTGGAGTTAATTGAATATTTATTTTTTCTTCTTGGTTTTCTTCTTGGACTGTGGGAGGGGTCAAATGGTTGAGGGACAGCTATTGGGGAACTGGGGGTGGTGGGGTCTTGGAGGGTTCAGCTTCACTTTGTTGGTCTGGTGGGAGATCTGTCAATGTGCCCTTGAGCAGGGCATTGACCCCGGATGCTTCTGTGTGTCGCTCTGAATGGGAGTCTGTTGTGGTGTAGTTGTTGAGCGGCTTCGCTGCAAGTATAATTGTGTGTTTCGGATATTCAATCAATTCAATAATAAAATTAAAAGTTCCAGGAGCTCCCGAAGACCGGCCTGAAGTGAGGCAGTAAAACCCATGAGGATCTTTCCAGCTCAGAGAGCTGACGTGAGCACTACACCAACAGATCTAGTCCCCATCCCCCACATTTCAGCTTTGTCCTCCAACCATCCGTGTTAATGAACACCGCATCACATGCACGGCTCTCCTTGAAGCCCCACTGGTGCGTGTCTTTCTCAATTGGGCCCTCTCTTATTGACACAGGCCTCGATCTCTGGTTTCTGGGGGAGGCCCTGGCCAAAGACCTTTGCTGGATGTTCAAACTTATTCACAATCTTTAGCCAACAGTTAATGGATAATGTAGGACCAAGCACAAGTGACTTGTCTATAACCCCTTTTCCACTAGAATGGCCAGGACAAGGCCTGATTTAGTGTGCAAGACAAAGAGATAGACTTACTTATGCCTCCAATCCATCCTAGTTTATGACTTTACTGTCAAATGGAGGCCCCTGAGTAGGAAAGGCCCCTGAGTAGGAAAGGCCACTTCGTTGAGAAGTAACATCTTAACAGAAAGGTGAAAAAAGACAGAAGCAGTTTTTCATGAGGCCTGTCATGCGAGTAAGCTTCAAACTTCACACTGTCGTGCTACCAAAGACAGTCCAGTATGACGGGCAGAAACAGCTTCTCCAATAGAAATCCCCAATCACGCTTGTAGGTGTTGTCATGGCAATGTTGGCTAGCTAAGGTAATGCAGACATCGAACAGTAGTCTTGCGACGAACTGCGCATGTGCAGGCCCTCAAATCAAAAGGCACTCTGGAATAAACAGCCTCTCCCTCAACAAGACAAAGGAGCTGATCGTGGACTACGGGTTATGGAGGGCCAAGCACGCCCCCATACACATTGACGGGGTTGTAATGGAGCAGGTCGAAAGCGTCCAAGTTTCTCGGTGTCTATGTCACTAAGGAATCATCATGGTCCATGCACACCAAAACAGTTGTGAAGAGGCCATGCCACCGCCTCTTCCTCCTTGGAAAATATTTGGCATGAGCCCTCAGATACCACTGCACCACTGAGAGCATCTTGATTGGCTGCATCACCGCTTGGCATCCGACTGCAAGGCGCTAAAGAAGGTAGCGCGTACGGCCCAGTACATCACTTGGGCCGAGCTTCCTGCCATCCAAGACCTCTTTTCTAGGCGGTGTCAGAGGAAGGACCCAAACAATTGTAAAAAAAATGCTACATCTTAAATCAAATTTTATTGGTCACATACATCAACATCTGCTAATTATTTGTGAGTGTAGCAAAATGCATGTGCTTCTAGTTCCGACCGTGCAGTAATATCTAACAAGTAATGTAACAATTTCACAACAACTACCTTATACACACACACACATGCAAATTAATTAATAAGAATGTGTGTGTAACTGGTGTAACTGAGTCAGGTTTGTATGCCTCCTTGCTCGCACACGCCTTTTCAGTTCTCCCAGCAAATTTTCTAAGGGATTGAGGTCAGGGCTTTGTGATGGCCACTCCAATACCTTGACTTTGTTGTCCTTAAGCCATTTTGCCACAACTTTAGAAGTATGCTTGGGGTCATTGTCCATTTGAAAGACCCAATTGCGACCAAGCTTGAACTTCGAAAGGTATAGGGGGCAACATTTTCACTTTTGGATAAATAGCGTGCCCAATTTCAACTTCCTGCTACTCATGCCAAGAATAAGATATGCATGTTATTAGTAGATTTGGATATAAAACACTCTGAAGTTTCTACAACTGTTTGAATCATGTCTGTGAGTATAACAGAACTTATGTAGCAGGCAAAACCCAGAGGACTAACCGTTCAGATGTTATTGTTTTTTTTAGGTCTCCGTCTGTTCACTGAGTTCTCATTAGGAAACGATATTTGTTTTCAGTTCCTACCGCTTCCACTGGATGTCAACAGTCTTTGGAATTTGCTTGAGGTTATTCATTTGTGCAATGAAGAAGTACGGCCATTTAGGAACTGGGTAACACTGTTGAGAGTTGCGCAAGACTTGAAAAGTAGCTTGGTTTGTTGTCTTCCTGTATTGAACACAGATAGACCCGTCTTCAATTTGATCGATTATTAACGTTTAAAAATACCTAAAGTTGTATTACAAAAGTAGTTTGAAATGTTTTGGCAAAGGTTACAGGCAACTTTAGAAATATTTTGTAGTGACGTTGCGCAATTTGGAAGCTGTTTTTTCTGGATCAAACGCGCCAAATAAATGGACATTTTGGATATATGTGGACGGAATTAATCGAACAAAAGGACCAATTGTGATGTTTATGGGACATATTGGAGTGTCAACAAAAGAAGCTCGTCAAAGGTAAGGCATGTTTTACATTTTATTTCTGCGTTTTGTGTAGCACCTGCAGGGTTGAAATATGCTACCCTCTGTTTACTGTTGTGCTATCATCAGATAATAGCTTCTTATGCTTTCACAGAAAAGCTTTTTTTAAATCTGACATGTTGGCTGGATTCACAACGAGTGTATCTTTAATTTAGTATCTTACATGTGTGATTTAATGAGAGTTAGATTTTTATATCAATTTATTTGAATCTGCATTTTCCTTGGCTTTTGGCCAAGTGGGACGCAAGCGTCCCCTATACCATAAGAAGTTAACTTCCTGACTGATGTCTTGAGATGTTGCTTCAATATATCCAAATACTTTTCCTTCCTCACAATGCCATCTATTTTGTGAAGTGCACCAGTCTCTTCTGCAGCAAAGCACCCTCACAACATGATGCTACCACCCCCGTACTTCATGGTTGTGGTGGTGTTCTTCGGCTTGCAAGCCTCCCCCTTTCTCCTCCAAACATAACGATGGTCATTATGGCCAAACAGTTCTATTTTTGTTTCATCAGACAAGAGGACATTTCTGCAAAAAGTATGATCTTTGTCCCCATGTGCAGTTACAAACCGTAGTCTGGCTTTTTTGGAGCAGTGGCTTCTTCCTTGCTGGGCGGCCTTTCAGGTTATGTCGATATAGGACTTGTTTTACTGTGGATATAGATACTTTGTACCTGTTTACTCCAGCATCTTCACAAGGTCCTTTGCAGTTGTTCTGGGATTGATTTGCACTTTTCACACCAAAGTACATTCATCAGCTCAGGAAGGAGACAGAGCGCGTCTCCTTCCTGAGCGGTATGACGGCTGCGTGGTCCCATGGTGTTTATACTTGCATACTATTGTTTGTACAGATGAACGTGGTACCTTCAGGCGTTTGGAAATTGCTCCCAAGGACGAACCAGACAAGTGGAGGTCTACAATTTATTTTCTGAGGTCTTGGCTGATTTCTTTTGAGTTTCCCATGTTGTCAAGCAAATAGGCACTGAGTTTGAAGGTAGGCTTTGAAATACATCCACAGGTACACCTCCAATTAACTCAAATGATGTCAATTAGCCTATCAGAAGCTTCTAAAGCCATGACATCATTTTCTGGAATTTTCCAAGCTGTTTAAAGGCACAGTCAACTTAGTGTATGTAAACTTCTGAACCACTGGAATTGTGAATTATAAGTTAAATCTCTTTGTAAACAATTGTTGGAAAAATTACTTATGTTGTGCAGAAAGTAGATGTCCTAACCGACTTAAAAATATATAGTTTGTTAGCAAGATATGTGGGGAGTGGTTGAACTACGAGTTTTAATGACTCCAACCTAAGAGTATGTAAACTTCCGACTTCAACTGTACATGTTTACCTCCAATACCTTGTACCCCTGCACAGGGACTCCGTACTGGTACCCCTGCACAGCGACTGAGCACTGGTACCCTGTGTATACAGCCAAGTTATCGATAATTTATTCCTTGTTTTATTATTTTTCTTTCTGCATTGTTGGGAAGAGCCTGTAAGTAAGCATTACACTGTTATTCTAAACCGGTTGTTTACAAAGCATGTGACAAATCAAATTTGAAGTTGTTTTTGACGAAATTTTAAATGTCAGTGTCACTTTAACGAGGTTGGAGTAATAACATGCTCAACTCCTTGGCTTGAGTCTAGGTTGTGCCTTTAGATTGAGAAAATGAACTACTAAAAGGAAGAATTTTACACCTCTCTCATTGACTTCTTGCTTCGTGAGCGTTCCCAGAAGTCTTGCGATGTTGCGCCTCTGGGTTTAGAAACTGTGCTGCTACATTCTCCCCATCACAGGCCCCAGCTATCAAGTGATAATCTCAGCAGCGTCACGCTAGGGAATAAAGTCTTCATGGACCCAGAGTAGAACACAGTGGCTGTTTGAACACAGGGAAGGGATCAATGGATCTCCTAGTCCTTGAGCAAGGAGAAAAACAAGAGCCAGGCTTTCCCATATTACAGCTAAAATAGGCTACAGTACAAATGGTATATAGACCCAGAGTCCTCCTTTATTGTAGGCTACATTTGGGAATAGTGGTCAAATAACTGGGCAATGTCAAAAAAGCAATTGAAGTACTGGAGCCTGCTAGCCTTTTATGTAAGCATAATAAAGCATCTGCCAAGATATCTGCATTTTTATGACACAGGAGTGTTTACCCTGTCGGTTGCTGCCCTTTCAAGGTCATTGTGATAATCCTCCTTCTGGCTACTCCTCCTGAATCCCTAGCGACATCATTGGAGCACGCTGGGCTCTTCTCGGAGGGACAAAGCACTCAGGCTGTTAATCTGATGGAAGCGACGCTGGTGTCATAGAGCCCGTCTCAGATGAGGAAGGATCCCCGGGGTGGCTGCCAATGACCAGCACTGTCAGGGCCATGTCACGGCAGCCATGCCCAAAACTCATCTTCCTGACAGCAGAGGATAGATGGGCAAAAAGAGCAGGGAAAACACACTTCCTCATGTATTTATTTATTAGGTAGAGACAGTATTATGTTTCCTTCTCCTACACTTTGGAACAGCAAGAAGCAGTAGGCTACAGGTCGTAATCCACAGGGCTAAAGAGAATCCTCTCCACTCCAACTCTCCCGGAGTAAGGGTCATGCCCCTTTGGATGTTCCAGGTTCAGAGGGTCAAAGGGCTTGACCTAAATCAATACCGAACGTCAGGTAATCAGGTTTCTGAGCCCCCCCCCAAAAAATGATCAGAACATGTCTCCAAGACATTGGACATGCCTTGTTAACTATATCTATATCTATATCATCGACTGTATCCTTATGTAATACATGCATCACTAGCCACTTTAAACTATGCCACTTTGTTTACATACTCATCTCATTTGTACATACTGTACTCGATACCATCTACTGTATCTTGCCTATGCTGCTCTGTACCATCACTCATTCATATATCCTTATGTACATATTCTTTATCCCCTTACACTGTGTATAAGACAGTAGTTTTGGAATTGTTAGCTAGATTACTTGTTGGTTATTACTGCATTGTCGGAACTAGAAGCACAAGCATTTCGCTACACTCGCATTAACATCTGCTAACCATGTGTATGTGACAAATAAAATTTGATTTGATTTGATTTAACGGTGTTCCAACACAATTCAAGGTACCAACTGCCCATAAACCCAGACACTTTGCATTGAGTTTTCTTTACGAACTTGAACAGAACCATTTTCGATACAGATCTGTCTGCAAGCCATTTAACCTACAGGTCTTGCCCAGCCCACAGTAAGCTCGTGACTCCTGTTAGGACCTCCACTTGAATGAAAATACCTTATGATGCTGGGGGACCTTTTCCTTGGGTCAGAGAGCAGGGCAGCGGGTGACCAGGGAGATTGTCCATGTAATCCGTGGCAGTTGTCAGCACCTACCCGTGGCAGTCGTCAGCACCTACCCGTGGCAGTTGTCAGCACCTATCCGTGGCAGTCGTCAGCACCTATCCGTGGCAGTCGTCAGCACCTACCCGTGGCAGTTGTCAGCACCTACCCGTGGCAGTCGTCAGCACCTGTAATTGGGCACTGCTTGTGTGTGTGGCGGCGAGGACGGGAACGTTCATTAGCAGCAGTCTTAGCCACACATGGCGCCGAAAGCTGAAACCTACCGCTGCTAATCCGTTCTTCCTGGCAGGGGCAGCGTATATTTCCCTGATCCTTCCAGAAACATCATGATAGGTTGGCAGAGTCCGTTGGGGGGGGGAATCACTCAGCTGGTCCGAAGGCTAACATCTGCCCACCTAGAGTGGGAGGCAAGCTGCTTAATCCCCCATGTGGTGACATGGTAAGGCATGGATTAGAACCAGCCGTCCATGCCACATACCATCAGCTCTACTGCTGCTCTCCATCTCACTGCCCTTTCTGCACTCAGGGATTCAACAGACGCAGCCTATATAACAGCACACACATGCATTCAGCCTATAAATAGGCCTAAAACTTTGCATGCACGTTCCTGCTCCAATGCATGGCTACTTAGATGATTGTGAAGCGAGAGGAGGACACAAAACAAGTTCATTGGCCGGTACAAATATGTTTGCATATTGCAGTCTAAGTAGCTCACTTCATGTATAAAACATAATACGGAATCTGTGCCATGGCGGATGGCACTAAATATTCACCTAAAGGGTATTGCCGGTGGTCCCTTTAAGGACAGGTCACCACAACGAGCCAGATGCCATGCCGCAGCAGCCTCCTCTCCCTGCTGCTCGTAGGGTTCCTGGTCCTGCTGTTCGTAGCGGACACAGAAGGCTGATGGACCATCTGTCATAAGCCAGTCCACTTTCCCTCCCTCCCTCCCTCGCTGTGTGACTGCTATTTTCCAGTCCTGTGTTCATAGTCACTGGGTTGGTGGCAGAATAGTGGGAGGGTGTTTTGTCAGATCTGTTGCCTATTTGGGGACAAGGAATTACAGTCGTATGAAAAAGTTTGGGCACCCCTCAAGGCTGCATAATAATTTACTCTGTCGTCACAGAAATTGATCACAGTGGCATGCCATTCCTTTTCTAATAAAAGCTGAGTACTGGGGTATTGTCCAGACAAAGATTTTTAGTGTAGCAATATTAAGTTGTATGAAATTAAATCAGATGTGAAAAATAGGCTATGCAAAAATGTGGGCACCCTTGTCATTCTGTTAATTTGAATACCTGTAACTACTTAGCACTGATTAATTGGAACACACAATTGGTTTGGTGAGCTCATTCAGCCTTGAACTTCATAGACAAGTGCATCCAATCATGAGAAAAGGTATTTAAGGTGGCCAATTGCAAGTTGATGTTCTCTTTGACTCTCCTCTGAAGAGTGGCAACATGGGGGCCTCAAAACAACTCTCAAATGACCTGAAAACAAAGATTGTTCAACATTCTGGTTCAGAGGAAGGCTACAAAAAGCTATCGCAGAGATTTAAGCTGTCAGTGCCCAGTGTGAGGAGCATAGTGAGGAAATGGAAGACCACAGGCACAGTTCTTGTTAAGGCCAGAAGTGGCAGGCCAAGTAAAATATCGGAGAGGCGAAGGATGGTGAGAACGGTCAAAAACAGCCCACAGACCACCTCCAGAGACCTACAACATCATCTTGCTGCAGATGGTGTCACTGTGCATCGTTCAACAATTCAGCACACTTTGCACAAGGAGAAGCTGTATGGGAGAGTGATGCGGAAGAAGCCTTTTCTGCACACACGTCACAAACAGAGTCGCTTGAGGTATGCAAACGCACATTTGGACAAGCCAGCTTCATTTTGGAATAAGGTGCTGTGGACTGATGAAACAAAGATTGAGTTACTTGGTCATAACAAGGGATGTTGTGCATGGCGGCAAAAGAACACAGCGTTCCAAGAAAAACACTTGCTACCCACAGTAAAATTTGGTGGGGGTTCCATCATGCTGTGTGGCCAGTGCCGGTACTGGGAATCTTGTTAAAGTTTAGGGACGCATGGATTCCACTCAATATCAGCAGATTCTTGGGAATAATGTTGAAGAATCAGTCTAAGTTACGCCGGGGCTGGATATTTCAACAAGACAACGACCCAAAACACTGCTCAAAATCTACCCGGGCATTTATGCAGAGGAACAAGTACAATGTTCTGGAATGGCCATCCCAGACCCCAGACCTGAATATCATTGTGAATCTGTGGGATGATTTGAAGTGGGCTGTCGATGCTCGGCAACCATGAAACCTAACTGGAGATGTTTTGTAAGGAGGAATGGTCCAAAATACCTTCATCCAGAATGCAGACACTCATTAGAGGCAATGGGAAGCGTCTGGAGGCTGTTATTTTAGCAAAAGGAGGCTCTACTAAATATTGATGTGATTTTTCTATTGGGGTGCCCAAATTTATGCACCCGTCTAATTTTGTTTTGATGCATATTGCACATTTTCTGTTAATCCAATAAACCTCATTTCACTACTGTAATATTAGTGTCCATCAGTTATTTGATAGATCAAAATGAAATTACTGATCCAAACACCCAATTATTTATAATTGGAAATCATGAAAATTGTCGGGGGTGCCCAAACCTTTTCATACGACTGTACATCATTGCTATAAACCAATCTATGCTTTAGGGAGGGTCTGCACAAACATGGACACAAAAATATGCATATGCTGTAATGTTGTATACCCAGTTATGACCCTGCTTTATATCCTGAAGAGAGCACATCATTTAATTGCCACCTGCACATGAACTGCCTTACACAAGATTGATTTGAACACCTTTGATTAATAGCTTTATGACAGTGAGCACGGGCCATAAATCCTAAACAACCATTTATGGTGAGACTTCTTAGGCCTAGTCGACACCAGTCTTTTCAAGGAACTACTTATCAGAGAAGTTCTACTTTTCCTTGAACCTTGATCCCCATTATTCTCTTCAGATCAGAACTTTCCATGAGGCTGACGAGATAAGATTAATTGACGAGTGAGCTGAGAGCTTTGCCAACCCCATCCTGAGGGAGAGGTGTTGATACAGAACACACACAGGCCTAAATCTTCTGGTGATGTATAGCCACAGGAGAGCCTAGCAGAGTAAGCCTGAATGATGGAAACTCCCTTAAGTAGTCTATGTGATCTATTGCCAGGCTGAACGAGACAAGAAATAGGTGACAAAGGTGTGACAGACCCGTCAGAGGAGTCTGCTACTGTTGTGGTGAGGTTCAACTGGAGCGGTGGCAAAATAACAGTCATTGATAAAGTGATGTAGCCTAGCTACCCACCAGAGCGCTGCTTCCTTCCTGATCTCACACACACCACTGCTGTGCTCTACAGCTGAGCACCCCATGCAAATTCAGATCATCTCACAACAGCATTTAAAATCACTTCTTCCAACAGTCTTGGTTGAATGCATTTGACTACCATGACCACGATTTGACTAATGCTATTTTAGTTGTATTGTCATGGTCGTAAATGTGTGTCAAATGTCCATGAGCTACAATAGGGTTACAAAAAACAACATTTTGATGAACATGTGTGGACATCACATTATTACGTCGTCAGGACAAAATTGTGACATGGGCGTGAGTGAGACTTGAAACGCGTTAACAAAACCATCACCAGGTAGAATGCAGATGCCATTAAAGTTCAATCTGGACCAGCTACTTTGTTCACAGCTTCATTGCTAGTTTAGCTACACGTAGTTGTCCCAACATCGGCATCTCACAGCGCCACGACAGCGCATCGTTAACGTTAAATTATAGTTAGTGGGTAAGTTTAGACAGCAATTTGCTAGGGTCTGTGGCTGCGCCCATGAACACAATATCCTTTCAAATATGATATAACTAACGTTGCCGTTACTTGCTGATAAGATTTTATTTAAATAACGACTTGTCTGACTAGCGAACAAGACTAGTCAGGTAACGGCAAAAGTGCTTTTTATTGCTCGCTTAAAGCTACAGCCATCGTCACACAATGCCAGGTTTCTAGCTTGCTGGCTAGCTAGTTAGCATTGCAAACAAAACACAAACCTCGCATCTGCCTAGAGCAGAATACCATAATAAAATACCAACATCCCATTTACGTTCGCCCTCACCTTTTTCAATCTTGGGGCCTCTGCCACCGTACCGTCGCGATTTACGAAAGCTTCTCCACCGTTTTGTTGGGGATCTGTCCGTTTCATCGCGGACGCCTGCGGCATCTTAGTGTTCGGGGTGAGAAAACCAGGACTTGTGTCCCCGGTTTTTACCATCGGCTCCATCGTTGGGGTAGTAGCCGAAGTAGCTTTTGGTTCGTTTTCAACCATCCCTTTGTCATCTGCCTTTGGTGTCAGAGGCGATTCGGGTGTTAATTCTTTGCCGGGGACGTCTTTTAATTCGACCTCGGCCATTTTCGCTGCCAAAACCTGGACTGACATCGCTGCTATTTCGCGAAGTCCTTTTCCCAACACATAACAAGGCGACGGATTGTGAGCGGCGGAGTACTGATTAAAAGCAAGGCATTGTGGTCTTCGTCGTTTTCAAGAGTCTCAATAAACATTTAGTGGAAATATTAAAATGATCAGAGCCAATGCCAGACAAGCACTATTAATGATACCATCAAAATAAAAAATGAAAGACTAGCTACATAAAATGACTTTAACCCCGAGCCTTATCAAATAATTTGACAGAAAACACTACAGAACTACATCTCCCAGTAAGTATTACATATTCAAATGCATTATGGTAGATTACGTTTGTATTTAACGGGAACTATACAGTGCAGTACTTAAACAGTTACTTATGTGAGGGATGACATTTTACATTTGATTCAAGTCTTGTATCCAAACCACATTGACGACATCTGGGGGGAAAAAAAACAGTATGATCATTCATAAGACATTTGAAGATGTCTCACGTGTAGTCCTCTAAGCAAGAATACAAAGTAAACGCACCAGTGACAAAATGTTATTTTTAATGCATTTAACCTTTATTTTAACTATTTACAATGATGCTGTATTCTGATATGAACGCAATGCAAATGTGTGTAAATTGAAGCCTTTCAAGTTCATTGCACAATGCCATCTGAAAATATTAATATTTCATTAGTGGAAAACTTGGAAATGGTTGCTTACATCCTTTCATTTGACAACCCCCTCTGCACATCTGTATATAGCCATATTGCTAATTTAATGAGTGGCGTATAATTCTTTAACTTTTGTTTATTTTGTGAATATTTTCTTAGCTGCATTATTGGTTAATGCTTACAAGCACGCGTTTCACCGTTACGTGTTACAACGGTAACACCTGGTGTGTTCGGCGCATGAGACATATACAATTTGATTTGACATTTCATGAGGTCAATCTAGAGAAAATGGGTTCTGGAAGCAAATAAATACTGCCACCATGGGGTGGGTTCTGGTAATGTAGAGCTCTTGCACCTAAATCTAGTCACATTGATAACGGAGTAAGGACTAAAGAGTAACTCTAATAAAAATATATGTAAACAAATATGTTTTCAACCACAGACAGATTAACTCAATCAATTATGTTTATTTCCATGTCTCAATTGAAAACCACATCAGTATAAACAATTCAAATTTGATTGAATGAGGGGGGGGTTGGAGTGCATTGGAGTTGCCCCATGAGCCCATACAAGTCCATGCAGCCTGTTACCATCTTTGAATTAGCTTCTATTTTTTTTATTTTTTTTAATCAAAATAAATGACATTCTCACAACAAAAAGACACCTCTTTGACCACTATACATCATAATTCTCCAAGTAAAGTCTTTGGTAATAAAAATAACAGCAATTTACTTGGAACCTTCCATAATATTGAAATTCTAAAAGGCATACCATGTGCATGGCTTTGTATCTATCAAGCATTTGAACCGTGGAACAAACGTCTAGTTAGAATAGATATAATATGCATGCCAATGCAAGTAACTGCAGCCCTGGTAAACAAAGCCATGCATTTGTACGCAGGTAACTTTCTACCACTCCAAACCCTATCATTCAACAAAAAAGGAAGAACTCATGCATCCTAGCTGCAATATTCAAGCTCTCTCAAACAATTCATATAAAAAGAAACTCACTGACATACATTCAAGCCAGGAGGGTTCAACCCATTGGTATACTATTTACAATGACACTATCCTGATACATTCACAGAATATTTCAAATAAAGCAAGTAAATTGTGGATGTCTCGGGTAAAAATACAGTACTGTTGTTTTTGATGCAACATAATAACAAACTTATTCATGGTCTTTGTAATAATTTGATTTAAAAATGTCACAAATGACAATAGCTACTTTCAAGTGAAAAATGTGGTCTGCTGTTTCTCAGAAAAATGACTGAACAAATGTACAACAAAATGTTACTCTCATAAGTGCTTCCTTATGAACCTAGATCTGAGGACAGTTATGGTAACTAACATCTACAGAATATTGTTGTTATCAGAAGCTACGATGTATTGTTTCACAAACAAACCTTGGTGACAAAATATTTGAGGAAGTATCTGCCCTCTAACATCCTCTGTGACACTGCTGTGAAATGCTCAAGAAGGGAGAGATTGCATCAGTCCCCAAATATCCACAGGATGTTCACACCTGAAAGGCCCAGATTTACTCTCCTGTAAAAAGACAGACGAGTACAACTTATGTTCAATTAAAACAGAGATTGATTGCCAATGTGGTCTTGACAAGTTTACTTTATCACAAAGAGCTGAGAGAGTAGTGCCCATCTGGAGTCAGTGATGGCACCCTGGCCTGGGAAGTTTAAATGCAGATTTTTATTTTATTTCACTTGGCAAGTCAGTTAAGAACAAATTCTTATTTACAATTACGGCCTAGGAACAGTTGGTTAACTGCCTTGTTCAGGGACAGAACGACAGATTTCTACCGTGTCAGCTCAGGGATTCGATCTAGCAACCTTTTGGTTACTGGTCCAACGCTCTAACCACTAGGCTACCTGCCGCCCCATGTTAGTTATACAGTGGAATAATTGGGAGTACTCACCCCAGCATCCCAGACTCCTTGGTTTTGATGACGAAGAGGAACATGAGAACTGTGTGGAACAGGTTGTTCCTTCCCTGGGAGCACAATCAGAGGGGACTCAAATGAATGGAGCACATGTGGTTTTTGACAGATACATCTCACTCACTGAGGCATGTCCAAAAAGGCCATCGGGACAAAAGAGGCAGAGATTTGGTTCTTACCTTGGGCAGGCTGTAGACATGGCCCTGGTAAATAAGTTGGTAGTGCGGGGGATTGGTGCTACTTTGGTGAACGCAGAAGAGGTTTTCATTCGTCACGTCTACGTAAGAAACAAGAACAGGGTATCAGTAAAGAATAGGAGAAGAACGATGTCCATTCTGTGTGTGTTGTGCCGCTCGGCCTTACCAGGTTTGTCTGGCGTCTGGCTGAAGTGCTGCGAGGTGAAGGTCTTTCCGTCGGGGTACTTGGGGTGAGGCGGGAGTCGGGAGTCCAGGTATGTGCACAGCACATGCATGAGGATCTAATGGAGAGAAAACACAACACGTATTTGAAATTCAACCATGTAGTAGATTACTACTTTTTTGGGGGTCGAGACTAGGAGTGATGCATGAGACTCACAGCACAGTCTGAAGGAAGGTCTGTGTCCCACTTCCTGGCTTTGAGATCCCCGCCCCTGTTCCAGCGGAAAGAACTCATGCAGCCACTATGGGCCAGCTCTGACAAGGGGAAACAAACAGTGTCAATAATGATATGTCAATCTCTGCTTTCATCAAGTCTTCTGACCTTGGACTCAAATCTCTCTAGAATCTTAGCTGCTTTGGCTCTAATGTATTGGACCCTCAGTTGTGGACACGTATAGTATATGACAGGAATATAGCACAGTCAATAAGCAAGGAGTCAAAACGTAACCTCTCATAGGCCTACCTTTGATCCTCTCCACTAGATACTCTTGGTTAGGGGTGATGTCCAGGTACTGCACAATAGCAGGCATGGTGGGGATGACTGAAGCCTTCAAAACAGCAGCCTGTTTTAGACTGGCTATACTGGCTTCTGTTGAATAGGGCGACAGACTGGGTAAGTATAACTGGGTCGGCGTAAACTACATTTCTCATTTTGCCCCATTGCATATGGGCAGTAAATACCTCCAATCTGGAGCTCAGAGCAGCCCATTCTCCTTAGCTGGCCATTTACTGAGTCCATCTCCTTCACAAGTGGCACTAGAATGGTGTCATTTATCCACTGAAAGAAAGAGAAACTACACGCGTATCAACCACTTTTTCCAACTAAATTTCAGATTTTACCAGAGCTTCAATGTTACTTCTAAGCTTGTTATATTGTCTTACATTTCTGAGCTTGGCCGTCCAGCTGTCTATGCTGTCCACCACGAGACGACTGGTTGTGATTCTGGCCCAAACCTGCAGATCAAAAAGAATGGTTACAGGAGAATGTGTATTCATGCTTGGAAAACCAATTCCCCTCTGGTACAATAAAGAATAGTTATTTTATTGATTAATTGATTGATCCCTCGAACCTCCTCTGCAGCCTGTTTGGAGCCCAGGTCTGTCTCGTCCTTGCTGGCTGAGGGGGCCTGGGAACGGCAGGCCGGCTGGTACTGGAACTTCCTCAGGCTCTGGGCGTAATCCCCCACCGAGCGGCTATAGTTCCAGAACGTCGGGCTGTGGGAGGGCGACACAGACTCTGGGCTCCCTGAGAAACAGTCAAAGGATGCATACAGGATATTACAATAATGCTCTTCACAGTTGAGACAAAAGCTCAGTTGGAGTTCATTATAATTTGTTATCCTTTATTTAACCAAGAAAGTCACATTGGGATTGACAGCTCTTCATCAAGCGAGCCATGGTCAGTTTTTATTTTTTATTATCTAGAAGAGTTTCACTAGTAGTACTGCATAGTGAAAATGGTAATAAGGCCAGGCCTAAGCTACATCGTCAGACTCTTACCTAACTGACTGCGGTGGCTCTTCTCCTCCTCGGTGCGGAGGAACCTGTCCAGGGTCTTCAGGGACTCCATGTAGTCCTCTTTGCCCCCGGGGGAGTTGAACACGGAGGGAGAGGTGCGGTAGCGTGCCCTCAGGCTGGTGCCATCCACTGGGCCAATGCTGCTGGGGTAGGATGAGGGGGGGCTGAAGTTCAACTGAAATAAACAGAAAGCTGTTACAAATGGGAAAGCATTATCTCCCTGGCTTCATGCCAGTAGATTTCAGACATGACAAGGAAAACTAAAAAGTGATAGCCACAACACAGGAAACGTGAAAGGATAATGGTAGCAGTTACAGTACCAGATTAATTGACAGACACCCAACACAAATGCATCAGATTGATAGCTAGATAATAAAGAGCATTGCGAGTCTGACAGACCTTCCCAAAGGCCAGGGAGGGGGAGAAGTGTCCCCCGCTGCCCGGGGTGGACGGGCTGCTCAATAGGGGGCTGTATCCGGGTACACAGCTGGGGGAGAACTTGGGGCTGGTGCTGGCCGGCCTGGAGGGACTGAAGCTGAGCACACTCTGACCCTGGAGGGGTGACGACTGAGCCGGGGCTTGAGCCTCCTGCTTTTCTTGCTTCAGCAGGGGTGATGCCTGGATACCTGAGTAGAGATGAAGACCAACATAGTATTCATTGATTTGGGCAGTTTAAAAAGACAAACGTACAAGAGGGATAGACTACATTTGGGGTTCATAGAATATACATCAAAACACGTACAACACCATCACCTTAACCACTCTGCAGCCAAAGACTCACTTGAGTTTCTGAGGCCAAGAAGACGGTGCTGTTCAGGGGTAACAGCAATGGTAGAGGGGGCCATGGTGTACTTGAAGTACTTCCAGAAGTCAAACAGGGCGTTAAGGCTGAAGACTGAGGCGAAGGCCAGCTCTGTGGGAAAGGAAAAGGAAGGAGAGATAATATGAATGACAAGTTATTGCTCATCTGTAACCAGTGTGCATCATTGCCACACCTGGGCATTCCCTCCGAAAACAATGTTTAACTTCTTTCCATAGCAACCAGAGCACTCACCTATGTACCAGATAGGCCAGTAAGAGATGCTGAAGTACAGGCTCAGCAGTTTCCCTGACCTGAGAGGACAATGTACATATTACTGAGAGGCATTGGCAGCACTTGCTTCCAGTTAGGCATCTGCAACAGGCTTCTAATCATGCGAGTCAGTCGTTGACAAGAAAACACAACCTTACATCTCTGTGTAGATCATGCCAGCTAGCGACACATTGAGGACTGCCCAGGCGAGGACCACCTGGCGCGCCTGCTCCTCCCTCCTCATCCTCATCGTCCTGTCGATGAGAGTAGACATGCCCTCCTGTTTCATCGGAGACATGTCCACATAGCGTTATCACACTGTCGGCTGCTTAATTCAGACAGAAGGGTTAACTAGTTTCTAAATAAACCAGTGTGTCTGACACTCGACATTCCGACCCCACCTTTACACTTTCTTGCACTGAGCGGCAATGGGGTCGGAACACAATCATGGTTAGTTTCATTAAGACACCATGGCGCCGGCACAAGATATGGGTCGGAAAACTTACCTCAATGCAGGGATAGGATATGCCACTGTTCACCAAATTGGACCTTTATCCACACTGCTCCACCGAGAAGATTGAAATACTATTTTCGTCCTCAGGCTGGTTGGCAGTAGCCATTATGGAATGCCACATGTTGAACAACAAAAGGAGCTAATTGCCTGACACTACAATTCCAAAATTGCTTCGATCGATTGCGGCTGCTAGCTGGCATGAAGCCAATAAAACGAGCAGTGGTTCAATCTTCTCAATGTATCATTGTGGGTAATAGTAAAATTGAGTACAGTGTCACTCGCATATCCCATCCCTTCATCGAGGTACGTTTTCCGACCAATATCTCACGCCGGCTCCAAGGTGTCTTAATGTAACCATGAATGCTTTCCGACCCCAGTGCATCTCAGTGTAAACAAGCATAACGTTAGGGTCAGTATCTTCTGGCAACCAGTTGGCTGGCTAGCATAGCATGCGAACGTCACCAGTTAGTTAGCTAATAAAAACACTGAATCACTGGCAAAGTATGACTTTTGTTTTTACCAACTTGTTTAACTTATTTTTACTTAGTCATTCATACCACCAATAAGTGTAATTGAATAGAGTAAATACAGCTAAATATAAGTACATTTCATACATACCCCGTTAGCTCCAACGGCGCTGCACAAATTTTGTATTTCAACCGGAAGTGTAATGTCCTAGAGCAGTCTAACTACTTCCGTTCTGTACACCCGCCCCTTTTCAAAACATGCCACTGAGATGTGGAGCGGGTAATACCTTGTTACAGATGAGATGTGGAATGTAATTTTTCGTTACATTATCACAATCGATAAGGAATTCAGACGTTTTACATCATTTATATATTTGTACGTACATACATACAAAAAGATGTGGCCGACACATCACAATACCTCTTCAACATTCAACCAGCAGCAGAGCCAGCATCTAGCTAGCTGTCAGCATCCAGAGAGACTCAAACTCAGTATCTATTCCATAAAGAGATGACAACTGTTAAAAAAATAACTATTGTGTGTTAAAAGGCCATGGCTTTTGAGTTAAAACATAACTTTTTCTAGGATGATCATTGCCTGGCTACCCAGCCACATCGCTCCGGCCAAATGGCACACCAGCTAACGTTTGTTCTCTATGATGAGTCTTGAATTTGCTTTCCTCCCCGACTCTTTAAGAATGCAAACACATTCTGATTGGTCCCAGTGACCAATGGGTTGGGCAAAAGCCAGCCTACATGAATCATGTCACGTCGGCACAAACGACTTCTAAGAATGGCAGTTTCATACTGATGTATGGAGCGATGATAGAGCAGCGGGAAAACAATTGATTAGCTGTTAGGCAAGGGAAATGTACCTGAAGAAATAAAACATGAAGCCTAAGCACATACAATACCTCTACATCAAAATCTGGATTATCCTTGTTTGATTGTGCCCAATGTTAAACTGATATTTGAAAATAAACCTGAACCTGACGCAACAAATGAGATTTTGGCAAAACAAACTAACAGTTAAAAATAAGTAAATAAATTAGCATTTCTAGTAATGGCACATTGAGGTCACAGTCAATTGTGTGGGGACAAAGGTTTCTCAGAATCATATCCCTCTAACCCACAGTCTTCTCTGCTATCTGGATCTATCAGTCTCTCGACTCCCTCTCCTTCCTCTTCATCATCATCATCATCATCTTCTTCATCATCCTCTTCCTCCCCCTCCTCTTCCTGGGCCCCTCGGTCAGTCTTGGGGCCTTTGCAGATCTTGAGGTGTCTGGTGAGGTGGTATTTGGTGAGGAAGCCCTTCTCACACTTCTCACAGATGTAGTCCCGGCGGCCCTCATGGGAGTTCATGTGCTTCTTCAGGTGGTTGGTCCTCAAGAAATGTTTGTCACACTTGGGGCAGTGGATCTGACGCTCTCTGTGCATTGGGAATGATGATGGGAGAGGGGTGGAGAAAAGAGTAGAGGGAGAGAAGGGGAAATGGTGATAAAAACAGAGGAAAATAGACTGATGGAAATCCAGACACTTCATAAAATGTGTTTACCAATATGTCTTATGTCCAGGAGTTTTCCCTGGCCATGTGACCCGGGCAGAAACCTTGGGCCCTGGTTACAGGCTATTGACTGGAACCAATACTTTTCTCATACCACTCATGTCAATAGCTTGCTTAAGTTTAAACTTACTGTGTATGTGTGAACATGTGCTGCTTGAGGTCCTGCTTCCTGATGAACATCCTGTCACACAGGTCACACTTGAAGTTCTTGGCCCCCGTGTGAATCACCATATGAGACGCCATGTGGGCCTTCTGAGTGAACGACTTCTCACACACATTACACCTGTAGTTCTTCTGACCTGTGGGAGCACCTGAGGTTAGAGTGAGTAAAACCTATACGAGAAGCATATGTAGACCATATACACCTTATACAGTGCCAGTCAAGTTGGGACACACCTACTCATTCAAGGGTTTTTCTTTGTTTTTACTATATTCTACATTGTAGAATAATAGTGAAGACATCAAAACTATGAAATAGCACATATGGAATCGTGTAGTAACCAAAAAAAAAAGTGTTAAAACAAATCTAAATTTATTTTATATTTGAGATTCTTAAAAGCAGCCACGCTTTGCCTTGATGACAGCTTTGCACACTCTTGGCATTCTCTCAACTAGATTTTATTTTTACTTCACCTTTATTTAACCAGGTAGGCAGTTGAGTACAAGTTCCCATTTACAACTGCGACCTGGCCAAGATAAAGCAAAGAAGTGCGACACAAACAACAACACAGAGTCACACATAGAATAAACAAAACATACAGTCTATAACACAATAGAAAAGTCTATAAACAGTGTGTGCAAATGAGGTAAGATAAGGGACGTAAGGCAATAAATAGGCCATAGTGGCGAAATAATTGCAATTTAGTAATTAAACACTGGAGTGATAGACGTGCAGCAGATTAATATGCAGGTAGAGACACTGGGGTGCAAATGAGCAAAAAATAAATAACAGTATGGGGATGATGAAAACACTGGAATGGTAGATTTGCAGTGGAAGAATGTGCAAAGTAGAAATACAAATAATGGGGTGCAAAGGAGCAAAATAAATAAATAAATAAAATAAATACAGTAGGGAAAGAGGTAGTTGTTTGGGCTAAATTATAGGTGGGCTATGTACAGGTGCTGTAATATGTGAGCTGCTCTGACAGTTGGTGCTTAAAGCTAGTGAGGGAGATAAGTGTTTCCAGTTTCAGAGATTTTTGTAGTTCGTTCCAGTCATTGGCAGCAGAGAACTGTAAGGAGAGGCGGCCAAAGAAAGAATTGGTTTTGGGGGTGACCAGAGAGATATACCTACTGGAGCGCGTGCTACAGGTGGGTGATGCTATGGTGACCAGCGAGCTGAGATAAGGGGGGTTAACTTTACCTAGCAGGGGGGTTAACTTTACCTAGCAGGGTCTTGTAGATGACATGGAGCCAGTGGGTTTGGCGACGAGTATGAAGCGAGGGCCAGCCAACGAGAGCGTACAGGTCGCAATGGTGGGTAGTATATAGGGCTTTGGTGACAAAGCGGATTGCACTGTGATAGACTGCATCCAATTTGTTGAGTAGGGTATTGGAGGCTATTTTGTAAATGACATCGCCGAAGTCGAGGATTGGTAGGATGGTCAGTTTTACAAGGGTATGTTTGGCAGCATGAGTGAAGGATGCTTTGTTGCGAAATAGGAAGCCAATTCTAGATTTAACTTTGGATTGGTGATGTTTGATGTGGGTCTGGAAGGAGAGTTTACAGTCTAACCAGACACCTAGGTATTTGTAGTTGTCCACGTATTCTAAGTCAGAGCCGTCCAGAGTAGTGATGTTGGACAGGCGGGCAGGTGCAGGCAGCGATCGGTTGAAGAGCATGCATTTAGTTTTACTTGTATTTAAGAGCAATTGGAGGCCACGGAAGGAGAGTTGTATGGCATTGAAGCTTGCCTGGAGGATTGTTAACACAGTGTCCAAAGAAGGGCCAGAAATATACAGAATGGTGTCGTCTGCGTAGAGGTGGATCAGAGACTCATCAGCAGCAACAGCGACATCATTGATGTATACAGATAAGAGAGTCGGTCCAAGAATTGAACCCTGTGGCACCTCCATAGAGACTGCCAGAGGTCCGGAAAGCAGACCCTCCGATTTGACACACTGAACTCTATCAGAGAAGTAGTTGGTGAACCAGGCGAGGCAATCATTTGAGAAACCAAGGCTGTCGAGTCTGCCGATGAGGATGTGGTGATTGACAGAGTCGAAAGCCTTGGCCAGATCAATGAATAGGGCTGCACAGTAATGTTTCTTATCGATGGCGGTTAAGATATCGTTTAGGACCTTGAGCGTGGCTGAGGTGCACCCATGACCAGCTCTGAAACCAGATTGCATAGCAGAGAAGGTATGGTGAGATTCAAAATGGTCGGTAATCTGTTTGTTGACTTGGCTTTCGAAGACCTTAGAAAGGCAGGGTAGGATAGATATAGGTCTGTAGCAGTTTGGGTTAAGAGTGTCCCCCCCTTTGAAGAGGGGGTGACCGCAGCTGCTTTCCAATCTTTGGGGATCTCAGACGATACGAAAGAGGTTGAACAGGCTAGTAATAGGGGTTGTAACAATTGCAGCAGATAATTTTAGAAAGAGAGGGTCCAGATTGCCTAGCCCGGCTGATTTGTAGGGGTCCAGATTTTGCAGCTTTTCAGAACATCGGCTATCTGGATTTGGGTGAAGGAGAATTGGGGGAAGCTTGGGCAAATTGCTGTGGGGGATGCAGGGCTGTTGTCCTGGGTAGTGGTAGCCAGGTGGAAAGCATGGCCAGCCGTAGATTCATGAGGTAGTCACCTGGAATGCATTTCGATGAACAGGTGTGCCTTGTTAAAAATTAATTTGTGAAATTTCTTTCCTTCTTAATGCGTTTGAGACAATCAGTTGTGTTGTGACAAGGTAAAGGTGGTATACAGAAGATAGCCCTATTTGGTAAAAGTCCAAGTCCATATTATGGCAAGAACAGCTCAAATAAGCAAAGAAAAACGACATTCCACCATTACTTTAAGACACGAAGGTCAGTCAATGACGAAAAATGACTTCCAAGTGTAGTCGCAAAAACCATCAAGCGCTATGTTGAAACTGGCTCATGAGGACCGTCACAGGAAAGGAAGACCCAGGGTTACCTCTCCTGCAGAGGATAAGGTCATTAGAGTTACCAGCCTCATAAATTGCAGCTCAAATAAATGCTTCACAAAGTTCAAGTAACAGACACATCTCAACAACTGTTTAGAGGGGACTGAGTGAATCAGGCATTCATGGTCGAATTTCTGAAAAGTTTATTAAAAGGACACTGATAAGAAGAGACTTGCTTGGGCGAAGAAACAAGAGCAATGAACATTAAACCGGGGGAATTCTGTCCTTTGGTCTGAAGAGTCCAAATTTGAGATTTTTGGTTCCAACCGCCGTGTCTTTGTGAGAGGTAGAGTAGGTGAACAGATGAGCTCGGCATGTGTGGTTCCCACCATGAAGCATGAAGGAGGTGGTGTAATGGTGTGGGGGTGCTTTGCCGGTGACACTGTGTGATTTATTTAGAATTCAAGGCACACTTAACCAGCATGGCTACCACAGCATTCTGTAGCGATACGCCATCCCATCTGGTTTGTGCTTAGTGGGACTATCATTTTTCAACAGGACAATGACCCAACACACCTCCAGGTTGTGTAAGGGCTATTTGACCAAGGAGAGTGATGGTGCAGCATCAGATAACCAAGCCTCCACAATCACCCGACCTCAACCCAATGGAGATGGTTTGGGATGAGTTGGATCTCAGAGTGAAGGAAAAGCAGCCAACAAGTACTCAGCATATGTGGGAACTCCTTCAAGACTGTTGGAAATACATTCCAGGTGAAGCTGGTTGAGAGAATGCCAAGAGTGTGCAAAGCTGTCATCAAGGCAAAGGCTGGCTACTTTGAAGAATAGAAAATAGAAAATATATTTTGATTTGTTTAACACTTCTTTGGTTACTACATAATTCCATATATGTTATTTCATAGTTTTGATGTCTTCACTATTATTCTACAATGTAGAAAATAGTTAAAGTAAAGAAAAACACATGAATGAGTAGGTGTCCAAACTTTTGACTGGTATTGTATACAGTAGAACCATCATGTGTTTTAAAACGCCTTCAATAATATTGTAACTCATCTAAAAACACCGAGACTGATACAGAAAATGCTAAGCTGCTATGTTGAGAGATCCCATGTCAATGTGTATGTGTGAACGTGTGAGTGTAGGCCACGCCACCCATCCCCTACCTGTGTGTATCTTGAGGTGCATCCTCAGGTTGCTCGGATCACTGAAGGCCTTGCTGCAGTATTCACACTTGTGCGGCTTCATCCCCACGTGTCCCATGAAGTGCACGTTGAGCTTAGTGGACGTGGTGAACGCCCGCGAGCACATACTGCACTTGTACTTCCTCTCAAGCGAGTGTCTGTGTGTGTTGGAGCCAGAGTTGTTAGTGTTATGAGAGAGGCTGCTGTTGTGGGAGTGGCAGGCCCAGGGGGATGAGGAGGAGATGGAGGTACCGCTGGGCAGCTTGCCCTCCTGGTGGTGGTCCTGGCTGGGGCTGTGGGAATGGCCGTGGTTGTTGTGGCTGCTCAGGTGGGACTTGAGCTCGGCGAAGGACTGGCACTCTTTGCCGCACTGGCACACCTGGCCCTCTGGGACCTGAGGGACCCCCATCTGCCTGCAGTAGTCCCTGGTGTAGTAGAAGAGCAGCTCCTGGTCTGGGAGGATCTCAGTGGACGTGCAGAAGAACAGCTTCCCGTTGTCAGGGTAGGCCACCAGGTTCTGCTCCTCTCTGGTCCTGCTCACAGAGACACCACATATCTGAGTGGCAGCCATTTTGGATAAAAAATAATAACACTGAGCCAAATGCATGAGATTGCTTCACTAAGTGATAATTACCTTGCCTTGCGTACAAACATCATCCAGTTGCATTCATTCTCATCTGTGGTCACGATACAGAACTCCAGCACGTTGTTGTGGAACATCTGAAACAACACCGCCATCTACTGGTCAGAATGGTGCCTCCCTTCATCCAAATAATTGACATAGCATTTCATTGACTCACATGCAATTCTACGATAAGGTCATCTGAAATCTAAATGAGGAGATGTGGATGTTGTAAGCCACTGACCTTCCATATCTGAGGGGTGTCCTTGTCTGGCCAGTCTTGCAGGTCTACGTTGCTACAGTGCTGACCCACCATGGGTCCAAAGCAGGTCCTGGGAGGTATGATGTCCCGAGCAAACACTCCTTAGAGAGAGAGACACACACACACACACACACACACACACACACACACACAGATATTAATGATGGGCAAACAAGCTGTAAGTTGTTTTTGAATGGGCAATTCCACAGTAACGGAATAGAGTAACGCTGAGACTCAGATGTTTCACTTAAAATGTGTGGCAAACACAGTAGAGTACATTACCATACAGTCGAGCTCAGAGTAGAGTAGAGCACAGTACAGTTCAATACAGAGTTCAGTAAAGTATAGTAAAGTTCAGTACATTAGTGTACTCAAATCTAGTGTTCACTGAACTATACTTTCCTGTACTGTAAACTACTGAACTATACATTCCTGTACTGTAAACTACTGAACTATACTTTCCTGTACTGTACTCTACTGAACTATACATTCCTGTACTGTACACTACTGAACTATACATTCCTGTACTGTACTCTACTGAACTATACATTCCTGTACTGTACTCTACTGAACTATACATTCCTGTACTGTACTCTACTGAACTATACATTCCTGTACTGTACTCTACTGAACTATACATTCCTGTACTGTACTCTACTGAACTATACATTCCTGTACTGTACTCTACTGAACTATACATTCCTGTACTGTACTCTACTGAACTATACATTCCTGTACTGTACTCTACTGAACTATACATTCCTGTACTGTACTCTACTGAACTATACATTCCTGTACTGTACTCTACTGAACTATACATTCCTGTACTGTACACTACTGTTTTAATCAATGAATCATTCCTAAACAAAATATCAGTAAAAACACTAACTAATTGATATGTCTACATTTTCATGGTCATCCCTCCTCATTGGGGAGAGAAATGAGAACATATCGCAAAAGAGACAGGTTTTTGGAAACGTAATTTCAAGGCACAAAATGTTTTCTAAACATACAGAAGGCAGGGAAAAGTCACCAAAACCAAATATAAGTGTTGACATTAGTTGGCAGGGGTCTTCATCATTATTGTGTTTTTAATCTATTTCTAATACCTATTAAGACTTTTTCCTGGTAGAGGTTTTCTAAGACCTACTTTCCCTCTGTTTGACCAGAAATCAAAGCCTTTGCTTATTCAACCATTTTAGGAGGGAACATGGTCGAAAAATGTATATATGCATTCATGTAAAATATATATATTGACTCTTGGCTTTCATTTGACACACAATTTTAAATGCTTCTATGAACTTCACGTTGGCGCTTATGGGTCCTTTTACATGGAAATGTCCAAATCAATATACACTGAGTGTACAAAACATTAAGAACACCTGCTCTTTCCATGACATATACTGGCCAGGTGACTCAAGGTGAAAGATATGATCCCTTATTGACACCACTTGTTAAATCCACTTCAACCAGTGTAGATGAAGAGGAGGAGACAGGTTAACGAAGGAGTTTAAAGCCTTGAGACAATTGAGACATGGATTGTGTATGTGTGCCATTCAGAGGGCGAATAGGCAATATAAAAGATGTCTGCCTTTGAACAGGGTATGGTAGTCGGTGCCAGGCGCACCAGTTTGTGTCTACAACGGCAACGCTACTGGGTTTTTCACGCTCAACAGTTTAAAATATGAAGAATGGTCCACCACACAAAGGACATCAAGCCAACTTGAAACAACTGTGGGAAGCGTTGGAGTCAACAAGGGCCAGCATCCCTGAGGAACACTTGACACCTTGTAGAGTCCATGCCCCGATGAATTGTGGCTGTTCTTATCACTCGATATTAGGAAGGTGTTCTCAATGATTTGTACACTCAGTGAATAAGCAATAAAATTGAAAGGACACATGAAAACAGATGGAGAGTCAGGACATTAGAAGCGAATTTGCATCTTCCACAGCGGTTTCCATACCAAAAGGCTCATCAGCTACAGAGATGCGGAGGCAGAGCGGACGAGGCAGGGAGAGGCGGGCTCTGCTCTGGATGGGCGTGTCAGGGATAAAGGTGACTGGGCCGTGCTCTGGGCAGTCGGAGGGATACGAGCGCTCACACAGCGTACACCCTGTTCACAAACGCAACATAACAACAAGTTAAGAAAGATATACAGATCAGAAGTTCAAAGACTTCCAATGGATGACAAGAACAGAACAGTAAGCTGGGAGAGCTTTATACAATACCAAGCTAAAATTTTCCTTACAGACCAAAAATGAGCCACCGTGCCCAGCAATAACTCAGCGCAAGTAAACACAAAAAAAATGTCTGCCATTCTTCCCTCTTACTCACAGATGGTGAAGGCAGTGACCATATTCTCCTTGTTGGAGGTGGAGTCCTCCAGCTGCAGGGTGGAGTTGACCAGCAACAGGCTGTTCTCTGGCCCCATGGACACCTCTGCCGTGATGGGGGACACATTCACCGGATCTAGGCCCATGCCCGAATGACCATGGAGGGACACAGGCTCCAGCTGGGACTGGGTGAGCACCACACTCACCACCCCAGAGTTCAGCTCCCCTGAGCTGTGTAAAGACTCCCCCAGACCGCCTCCCCCTGAGTTCCCCACCCGGCCCCCTAGGTGCTCTGGCTCCATCCCCACAGGAAGCTCCAGGCCAGGCCCGTGCAGGGGCATCACGCCCCCAGAGGACTCAACTCTTCCCAGGCCCTCGTGGTTCTGGCCCCTCCCTCCCAGCTGCTGTTGGTTCTCAGCCCCCACTACCCCCTCCATGTTGGCCAGGTCCTCTCCCATCCTGTCTGGGGACATGGGGCTGCTGACCCGGGACTCCATGTTCAGCCCTGTGGAGTCCAGCTGCACCTCGTGGCCCCCACCCTGGTGGAGGTCTCCCTGGCCACTGACCTGACGGGAGTCCAGGGACACCAGGCCCTGTTCCAGAGGTCCTCCAGGGCCACTGTAAGGGTCCAGCCCTGAGGGGTTCTGGCTGGACACAGAGAGAGTCCCGTCCATGTTCAGACTGCTGGGGTGAATGTACTGAGGGGGAGGCCGGTCTGCCAGGTAAG
Organism: Oncorhynchus mykiss; assembly: GCF_013265735.2. Lineage (NCBI taxonomy): Eukaryota > Metazoa > Chordata > Actinopteri > Salmoniformes > Salmonidae > Oncorhynchus > Oncorhynchus mykiss. The sequence goes on from NC_048579.1 coordinate 50,299,505, forward strand.
ACAGAATACCTTGATAGAGAGAAAGAGAAATCATATCCAATCCATGTACATATAGACCAGCAAACGTGTCATGGTGTAATGCCATGAATCCTTAAGATATCCATAAGAGATACAATGGAGATGACAGACCGTGGTGAAGAGAAGTGCTCAGCCCTACCTGGCAGTATGTGTCTGAAGTAGCTACTCTCCAGGTGTGGGTAGGGGGGGGGAGGTAATGAGTAGTTCCTCTCTGGAAGGCCACACATGACCCCTCGGTCACCAAGAGGACCCATTGGCAGCATGAGCGACAGAGCAGAGGGAAGAGACCCAAGAGAGGGCCCCAGGCTGGGTATAGCCACAGACATGCCTGAAGTAAAGGGGGACAAAACGAATGGATCGACCATTGTATCAACAACTATAATTGCCATAAATATGTAAACAAATTAAGATAATGTAGTTTCACCAGATAAGTGAATGTGTTTTACCTGGTGTAGTGATGGGGTTGTGTGTTGGGGAGGTGGGTAGACCCAGATGACTGGCACTCACAGCGGGCACACTTAACTGGTCCATCCCAACAGGGCTGAGGTTCATGTCATTCATTCTAGAAAGGAATCAAAAAAAAAGTCTAAGGTGTTAGAAAACGCTGTGTAATATCCCATTTGAGGCTGACAAAAGAAAAACATTAAAATGTGTGTGGAAAGTCTATCACAGTGGTTGGATACCTGACTTCGGCAGTGTGTGCTCATCCAAGATAGTGTGAAATGTGTGCATTCTGCTGGCTGGAGAGGATAGACACAGATACCAATCATCAATGTGCTTCATGTCACATTCACCAAAACATGTAGCAAAATATGACAATGCATAAGTTAGCTAGCTAATAACAAGATATATCTTTCATAGAACATGTTACAGTCCCAAATCAGAGCCACTGCCCTGAGACCCTATCAACAAAGTAAGCAATATGTAACTTTTTGGGGGACCTGACCAATTTCACATACAGTAGCTGCAAGATGTAACTTTTTGGGCGACCAGACTAAATTCACATAGACATGTGATTTATAGATCTGTCACTCATTGAAAGCAAGTCAAACAGCAGAAAGTACAATATTTCTGGTTTAATTCATATATATTTCACAGCGATTTACATGGGGAAATTATTCTCTACACGATCCATTGTTTGTTTTGTCACAAACTTAAATTAGGCCAACTATTAGGTAAAGGCGGAACGATTCTCGCATATTGCACCTTTTCACTACACATGAATACCATTGGTAATGTAGTTAGCTGGCTATCTAGCTAGCATGCTAAGAATAGCGTTAACGAGAATCAAGAGAAACTAACAATTTGACCTAAAAAAAAACCCGTTACGATCCCCATTTGAGCGTATAGCTCACGTTGACGATTCAAAGACAATGCTGCGATGTTGTATATTCATGCAATATATAAAAATGGAGCATACAGTAAGTTAAAATTGTATGAAAACAAAAGCTAAAATACCAAAAGGCTTCCTCTTCGGGTCCATGACAGCGTGACACACTGAGCATGCGCATGCAGGAAGCTGCGCTGCAGGATGAACATCTGATCTGAGGTCATTTGCCAAAGCCTCTCTCTGTTTTTTTTATTTTTTATCACGGACCCTAACAAAAAGGTTTTTAGGCTGCACAGGTCCACAACTTTGTAAATGTAACTTAAATTAAATTAATTGGATGCATATCCGATATGCAAATTAGACTTGGCTTTTGTTTGACAGTTATATCTCCCATTGGCCCCACTATCCTTTTGCTGTCAAAAGTAAATCCCCAATTATTTTTCAGTAATACATGTCTACTCAAATGCATAGCACACTGTAGTTTTGTCTTGAGAGAAAGGGTTGCATATCTCTTTCTCCCCGCCCAGTTTAAGATCACACCCACCTGGCATGATTAACCAACAAAAACTAGAGATTGTCACAGACAGAGGGAATGGGGATGTGACAACTTGTTTTCTAACAGGTTACAATTTCACCTGCATACTTCAATAGACAAACATAAACGGGGAAAGGAGATAACGCGCGATGAGAGATGATTATGAAGACTCTGTGACGAGGTAAACTCAGGTCATGAATTCAATTGTGGAATTAATGGGAATGTTCTAGTCTGTGCCATGTATTTAACACTGTAATTTCGAAGGCTTTGGGTGTTGGGAAAATGAAGATGCATGAAAGTTAGAAATAGCCTATAATTTCTAATTAAACCATGGGTGGGATGAGTTTCATAGTTTCCATGATGATAGGCTAACCTGAGAGTTTTGTGTTATAATGAATAGCCTATATAACCAGCATAAATCAACCCTCAATTATTGTTTTCTTTGCAGAGAGATGTCGGACCACAAGAAGGGATTATTTGAGCGCATGCCATATGTCAGACCCATAGCGCTCGGCCTCTCCATGGATCACCAGATAGCGCATTACAAGGGCACGCGTGGACTGCCCTTTCCTCTGGACACAACAACCTACCTGGATCCTGTGTACGGTCAGAGATTCGCAGGGAGTCTCTCGTATTTCCCATTCCACAGGCACATCGGTGTCTATGACTATTCATTCGAACCAGCGTTCATTCGGAAAAGGAACGAAAGGGAACGGCAGCGGGTGCGCTGCGTAAACGAGGGTTACGCACGGCTCCGGGAGCATCTTCCCCAAGAGTTCGAGGACAAAAGACTCAGCAAAGTGGAGACACTTCGTGCTGCAATATACTACATTAAACACTTGCAGAGTCTGTTAGATGTCAACGTGTCCAGTGGTGGTGGGATAGTTGAAATGTCACCTGGAGAGATGCGCAGCCGTGCGCCCGTGCCAAAGATGACAGAATGCTACAGCGACGGCGAGTCAAAGAACAGCGACAGTGGAGAGTTGAGTTTCTAGAACTGTGTAAAAACGAATAAATTGTATTTCCTTTCACTTTATTGCATCCTTGTTGAGGTTTGTTCCAGAAAAATCACGTGAAAGTTATATCCATGAGCTGTGTACTCTCTATCATTCATTTCAATGAACATGTTGATCACTTGATTTTGACAAAAAGCCACAAGACAGTGCATTTTGACAACGAACACCGTGGACTCTGTAAAGCCTGCTATCAGATGCTAAATCAGGTCAAAAGTTGCACTGTTTCTCTCACGGAGATAGTGCATCCCAGGCCAGCCCCAGGGACGAGGGTATTGTTGTTTGCCTTTGTAAACCAGTGTGAGGCACCTTAACCCAAATATATTTTGCATAGGTACAGTACGTGGTTTGCAATGCATTGAACATATACAGTGTCATCTCATCACTCCCAGGTCAAAAACAGGTCACTAGAGATATAATTGTGTGGGTCTACATTCCTTTTGACACGTTCCGCTGTGTCAGTGTCTCAGTGAAAGGATGATTGGAGAGAAGAAAAATCTCCAGACTTTTTTTGGTTGAGAGAATTAATCAAGTTTAATCCTTAACTATTTGACACTGATGTGATGGACTGAAAGCAAGTGGATTTGAGTCATCCATCCTTTCAGAATTTGAACTCAGTCCAGGGGAGAGTAGGCCCGAACATCAATGCCTTGAGGACAGGAGAGCCTGGAGTGACGTATCCATTGGAAGTGTGTATCTCATGTCTGTTTACACACTACACTCTGACTAATAGGTTAACATCTATCACACTTTATCATGTGTGGATGATTGACACTTTTTCATTAATTCTGAGCATAATCTTTGGCAGTGATGAAAGGTGACACTTATTTTCCTTGTATGGCGCCCTTTTGGGACACCATATCACAACAAGTATTAAAATAGGACGTACAGTATTTTTTTAGTATCATTTTGTTAATAAAATGGACACCATTATCCAGTTGTCACAAACAAACACATCCATTATCTGATATTGCCAGGCAGCCAAGAAAAGAAAATACACAGGACTTTGTTGATGCAAACACAACACTACTGTTTTACTGTAACACATCTTGGAGATAAACACATCTTGGAGATGATATAAATTAATTTTGACCCCCTGTGAAGTATATTTGGACTTCCTGAGAACTTCAAAGCTAGTGACCATCTGAGGGTGCTATCTGAGGGTGCCATCTGAGGGTGCCATCTGAGGGTGTCTAGGAAGTTCTCCATCCTAATAGTCTGTGGAATGCATTAAAAACCCTCAGCACCTGAGAGAAAGCCATCCAGCTATGTATCTGTTTACATTTCACACCTCTACAGACCTGCAGGGAAGTAGGTGCACGTATATCCTAATTCTTCTTAAGAGGAAAGCCATAGATTAAAATCAATACTTCTCAAGGAAAACCACAGAATAAGAAAACAAACCCCAACAGGTACAGGATAGATTAAGTGGGAGACCAGCAGAGTTGATAGTCAATGAACCATGCTGGCAAGGAAGAATGATTGTCAGTGTCATAGAAGCGTGACATCCTCAATAAAAGGTTGTTTGGCTCTGCAGTGTGAATTAGAACCAATAATTAGCAGAGTGCTGGTACCCAGGGCCTTGCTGGTTCAGTGGCAGCCTGTCGAGAGGGAACAGGAGCTACTCATATGAAAGCACGTTCCGTAACGGATGTTTTCTTTTTCCCACAGAGATTTTAATCACAGTCAAACACATTCCTTGGTTGCTCAGAGACGTGCAATTAATTGTTTTCTTGTCGTTACAAAAGGTTTGGATGTGGTTGTATTCCAATGCAAAGCAGATTTTATCAGTATTGTTTGGCCAAAGAAATGTACACCTTTGGTGCAACATACTGTATTTGATGTGTTGGTGTGACAATTCAGCAGCATTCAACTTTCCTTGGCCTAGCTGACTGCGCAAAGCCTCCTCTCTCAGTCCAATAGGTGCTTTTCAAATGTGAGTTTCAGGCGGTCGGAGTAATCTGAAAGCTTTGGCCAACGATAGCACATACCTTGGTAAACGTGCAGTGCGTGGGTACGTCCATCCCGGTGCCATGCTTCTCTCGCTCTCTTTGCGGGAGAACTATACATCTTTGGTGGGATATGTATAATTCCAAACGCAGACAAACAACTGTAACATGACTTCTCTGGGCCCCAAAAAAATGAGCAGAGACACTGGGCCGGTATCGGTGCAGGATAAACACTCTCTGGGGGACAATGACACCGCCATTCTCTCTATTTGATGAAGATCACCCACAACAAGATTATTGGTCCACATCTAGGAGTAGGAAGAAAACATAAGGAAGTACTAAAACGTTAGATAAATAAGGCTGCTGCCAAATAGTAGACTGCACTAGTATTCCCAAAGCAACATTCCCAAAGCTCCTGTTCATGATAGCCCATAAAAGCCAGAAGGGGAATTATATTTAGTCTGATAGTGTTTGTGCAAATAGATGGACTGCAGGGCATGGCTGCCTAAGTGTGTTTATCCCCATGAGGTGTGTGTGTGTGTGTGTGTGTGTGTGTGTGTGTGTGTGTGTGTGTGTGTGTGTGTGTGTGTGTGTGTGTGTGTGTGTGTGTTTGTGTGTGTGTGTGTGAGCCAGACATGTGTCAGTGATAGAGAGGCTAGATAAGTCTTATCAGCTGAGGCAACATCAGTGCGGGACCACCAGCGGAGGAGCGGTAACGTGTATCGACAGAAACCTCACAGGCTTGTGGCGGAAATGTGAACTGTGATGAACGGAGACAGAGAGGAGGGTACAGGGTGCTGGCTGGGTACTGGCTACTGGCTACTGCTCAGAGACAAATCTGGTGTATCAGATCGCAGTTGGTGTATCAGATTGCAGTGTTCTTGGAGATACAGATGGCCTTTTCAATCTCATTTTGTTTTTAATCATATAACTGGACAATCATTAAAATATTATAGTTTGTCTCTCTGCTTGTTTTGATTGTAGATTTTGAACTGCAGCATATGCATAGCTGAGGGTCTACTGCCCCCTTCTGGGGATATTTGGTTTTGCTCCGTGTTTCACAGGTGGTACATGTCCAATAGACAGACCTACATAATTAGGCTAAGACCACTTGGCATTTGCATATCAGTTTGGAAGGTGAGGACCCAAGCCTGAGGGGATGATCCTACATGTCAGTCTGGTTATTCAGCAAACCATTCCACAGGACTGAACAAGACAAAGAGACAATAACACACTCATAGTCTTTGTACATACAGTATATTGAATGATTATTTTTCAAACATATTTACAGTGGTGAGAGACAATGAAATCATGACATTGAAGAACTTTAGTTGAAGAGTTATGAGGCAGTACTTAGTCACGTGTGTGTCCATGTGCGATAGCAGTGAAATGGGCTTGATAGCAGTGTACAAACAACTCAGTCAGGATGGCCACTACACTTCTACACCCAGACGCAGACTCAGCTCTTGCAAAAGGCTGTCTCTCTCCCGCTCCAACAGGGAGATTTTAACATTCTTCTCACTCACCTCCTGCCAAAATAAAAACATGTGAAAAATGGCCTCCTCCACCTACCAACCAACATGAATCAAAAGAACTGAAGGAGGATGCTTTAGTGGTAGGCTGTGAAATAAACAAGCCAGCACACCCGTTAGCTCTCCAAGACCAGGGTTGGAGATCAAGGATAAAGATACTGAAGGGGTTCTCTCTTACCTGTACCAGCACCGTGTTCTGCCACCGTAGCTCACTGTCTGATACTTCCACCCCGTTCCTCTTTGGAGAGGAGGGACAGCTGATTACGTTGGGCATACTCATCAGACTACCCAGAGATCCATTCACCCTCTGGATCTGAGACCTCAGGAGGCACGATGACGCCCCCTGTACAGAGTGTTGAGAGGTGAGATGTTTAATATCAACAGGATGGTTTAACAACGTTTGCACGCTTGTAAAGTCATAGACATAGCTCAGCTTGCCAAGGCATACAATTCCTAGATCAAATTCTAGTTAGACTACTCATTTTTACTGTTGGTGCCAACATGGAGAACAATTTTGCCAAGTTCTGTATCTATGTCTATCTGTGTAAAACAGTCTCCATCTCGCTGTAGTAACTCACCGCTCCTCCCCACACCTCTCCTCCCCACTCCTTTGCCCTAGCCCCAGCCCTGGTGCACACGTTAGCCTGCCTGGCTCTGTTGTCCTCCAGTATGCGTCGGTACCAGAGCCGGGCTTGCTCCAGAACCTGCAGCCCGGCCCACAGGGAGTCCTTCTCCCTTTCCAAGTCCTTCAGCCTCTTTATCTGAGAGAACAAGAAGTGAAATTTAGGCAGCATTCAAATTCAATTTTCCATTTAGGAGATTTGTGTTGGAAAGGGAAGTTGGTGCGGCTACAAGTATGTTCTGTTGGACATGGAAATAGAGTGTAGATGAGTAGCCTACTACTGTGCAACTGTAATACTATTTTAGGCTTTTGCCAGGAAGCTGTGAGAAGCTGGACTAAACATGTGGGAATTTGTCATCGGGGTGGCTGTCGCTGTGGAGTCATGCTGCTCTGCCGTAGAAGACAAAACATGGACCTGTATCCATGAAACTAGAACTACCTCATAGAAACAAGGAGTGAATAGAGTCATTTTAAGCAATGGCAAAATGTAATTGCGTAGGCTTCTGTGTGCAAAAGAAGCTTCAGATGGAAGCTGGGGGCTAATATGTTGTCACCCAATACAAACTCGATACAATAGCTTGTGTTTACAACGTTTGGAAGTGATTAGCTCATTGTAACTCCCTCTCTCGTTTCATGTTGAACAGACACTGAATATCTATAATCACAACTGCAGTTCCCTACATAATCTTATGTAAAATAAGGCCATGTGAAATGCACACAACGCCATTCCTGTCTCGATACACTCACTTTGGTAATATGCAGAATGTACTGTACCGTACAAATGCTAAGTCAGTCAGTTAGACAGAGACACGTTGTGCACGTCTGTCGCACGCACGCACACACGCACACACAGACACACACACACACACACACACACACACACACACACACACACACACACACACACACACACACACACACACACACACACACACACACACACACACACACACACACACACACAGATCTAACCCACACACAGATCTAACCCACACACAGATCTAACCCACACACAGGTCTCACCCATAGGTAGAAGCGTAGGGCGTCAAGGCTATAGAGGCTGCTCCGGAGAGGGACGATAACCGAGGTGTAGGACCCAGGGGCCGGGCACTGCGGGCAGGCCATGGGAGAGCCCTGCCTCTGCCAGCCCAACACAGCCCTCGTGCCCTACACTGCCCTAGCAGAGCCCTACACACAGCCCTAGACTGTTCTACGCGGTCATATGCTGTCCTACTCAATCCTACACAGCTCTACTCCTACCTTAACAGCAGCACAGCCAGCTAGGGAACACAGCAGGCTTCGTCTGAACAGGACAGGAACAAATAGAGAGGGAGAGAATCCGAGAGAGAGAGGGTGTGAACAGGAGTGGAAAAAGGCATGGGTAGTGAACTCCACAGTGCCCTGGGGAAAGGTAATGAAAAATTCCATGTGTCATTGTCATGACTGGCTTATTGACAGATCCAGTAGAGGGGACTGAACAAGGCAATGGAAAAAAAGACAGCAGCGACAGAAAACAGAAAACAGGAATTGGAAAAGTGAGGCTGACGTATTTTTTGACTGGGGGGGGGGGGGGGGGGTGACACAGGCATGGAGACAGCAGCCTCTGTTCCCCTGTTCTACACACTATATCAAAAACATTCCCTATTGAAACAGAGGAGTGCAGACTGAACGGGTGTAGCCATGTCGTGAGGAGTTATCCCTGGTTTCAGGCAAACAGTTTCAGGACTGTTCTGTTCCAACATGTTATGGAATGTGACTTCAACTGAGCATAGAGATCACGCAATGCAAAGTACCATAAAGGAGTGTACAGGTGTGTACAGTACGCTTAGGTCATTGCCTGCTGTCAAACGAGACTGACAACAAGCCTCAGGCTTACATGACTCTACACTCCTAGACAAAAAGGGTGACAAAGGGGCTCTTTGGCTGTCCCCATTGGATCATTGGATGACCTTTCTTGGTTCCATGTAGAACCATTTTGGGTTTCATGTAGAACCCTCTGTGGAAAGGGTTCTACATGGAACCCAAAATGGTTCTACTTGGAACCTAAAGGGTTCTTCAAAGGGTTCTCCTATACGGACAGCCAAATAACCCTTTTATGTTCTAGATAGCAGTTTGTGTCAATTTGTTTTTGAGAGTCTGGTAAGCCTGGTTGAAATGGCAAATTGACACGGCACGCAACACTCTGTCACTGACATAGAGAAGAAAACCAATGATTACCTTGGGGATTTGCTGCAGATGCCCATGGCAAAATGTAACCCTGGTCAAAATGTAACCCTGGTCAAAATGTGACCCTGGCTAAATGTAACCCTGGTCAAAATGTGACCATAGCACAGAGAGCAGTTTGGCCCCATTACATTTTTTCAAGGGTCAAGACCATGTAGCCTACTGTAAAATCAAATCAAATGAAATTTGATTTGTCACATGCGCCGAATTAAACAATACAACACCTTACAGTGAAATGCTTACTTACAAGCCCTTAACCAACAATGCAGTTTTAAGAACATCGCTAAAAAAGTAAGAGATAAGAATAACAAATAATTAAAGAGCAGCAGTAAATAACAATAGCGGGGCTATATACAGGGAGTACCGGTACAGAGTCAATGTGTCAGTGTGCGGGGGGCATTGGTGTCAAAGTAATTGAGGTAATTATGTACATGTAGGTAGAGTTATTAAAGTGGCTATGCTTAGATAATAACAGAGAGTAGCAGCAGCGTAAAGGGGGGGGGGGGGGGGGGTAATGCAAGTAGTCAGGGTAGCCATTTGATTAGCTGTTCAAGAGTCTAATGGCTTGGGGGTAGAAGCTGTTTTGAAGCCTCTTGGAACTAGACTTGGTGCTCCGGCACCAGTTGCCGTGCGGTAGCAGAGAGAACAGTCTATGACTTGGGTGGCTGGAGTCTTTGACCATTTTTAGGGCCTTGCTCTGGCACCACCTGGTATAGAGGTCCTGGATGGCAGGAAGCTTGGCCCCGGTGATGTACTAAAACCACATCAATCTAAATATCCTCTTAGCGTCATTTAAATGATGAGTTGAGAGATTGGAAGTTCCATGACTACAGCAAGGGAATGTGTGAACAGGCTAACTCAGACGAGAAATGCTACAGAAAACAAAACTATGTGTTCCCAATTTTCAGATGGGTGTGGGACAAAAAATCTGACTTGACGCCTCCCTATACCATACACAGAGTCAATGGACCACACCCTATACCATACACAGAGTCAATGGGCCTCTCCCTATACCATACACAGAGTCAATGGGCCTCTCCCTATACCATACACAGAGTCAATGGGCCTCTCCCTTCCATTCGCTCATCAGATGTCGGTGGAAAATGCAGTGAAGCATTGTATCCAGCAGATAGAGACAAAGCTACTTGTTGTAACAGTAGTGCCTGTTCACTGCTGGTAGCAGCTGATTCACAGATGACATTTTCTAACTTTCTAAACAAGGTTGTGCCCTTTTACAACCACGCGGGGGCAGTATAAGAGTACAATTCACTGCAGTCTGGTTCAGTGGGTTCAATGCCAAGATTTTCCAGGATAAAAAAACACAACTGCCTTCAATCACCAAGTATTGCAGCTACATCATGGGAGATTCCTAAATCTATATGACAGGATCTAAGTCAACTCAGGAGGACTTGTTCTGGAGGTCTCCAGGACAGGGTCTTCAATCTCCAACTCACATAACATAATCCTCAAACTAAAATCAACCAGAGTCAGTCTAGATCAAAGCAGCAAGGAATAAACTGACACGTCACTGGGCCACGCGCTAAAATCTTTGAAATATCAGGCTAAAGAGAACCGTTGACTTTGCGTCACGCTACGTGCTGTAGGACTCCAGCAAGATAAACAACATAACTCTGGTCTGCACCAGAGACATCAAATCAAAGTTGAGCGTACACAGATTTACAGATGTTATCGCAGGTGTAGTGAAAAGCTACAACGGTGTAGTAATACCTAGCAACACAAGAAAACACACACACACAATCCAACAATATAAAAATAAAGACATTAAGAAATATCAGAATGAGCAATGTCAGAGTCCGGAATATACAGTATATATACAGTACCAGTCAAAAGTTTGGACACACCTACTCATTCAAGGGTTTTTCCTTATTTTTACTATTTTCTACATTGTAGAATAATAGTGAAGACATTAAAACTATGAAATAACACATATGGAATCATGTAGTAACCAAAAAAGTGTATTAGTTTCTTAAAAGTAGCCACTCTTTGCCTTGCTGACAGCTTTGCACACTCTTGGCATTCTCTCAACCAGCTTCATGAGGAATGCTTTTCCAACTGTCTTGAAGGAGTTCTCACATATGCTGAGCACTTGTTGGCTGCTTTTCCTTCACTCTGCGGTCCAACTCATCCCAAAACATCTCAATTGGGTTGAGGTCGGGTGATTGTCGAGGCCAGGTCATCTGATGCATCACCATCACTCTCCTTGGTTAAATAGCCCTTACACAGCCTGGAGGTGTGTGTTTGGGTCATTGTCCTGTTGAAAAACAAATTATGGTCCCACTAAGCCCAAACCAGATGGGTTAGCGTATCACTGCAGAATGCTGTGGTAGCCATTCTGGTTACGTGTACCTTGAATTCTAAATAAATCACAGACAGTGTCACCAGCAAAGCACCCCCACACCATCACACCTCCTACTCCATGCTTCCCAGTGGGAACCACACATGCGGAGATCATCCGTTCACCTACTCTGCATCTCACAAAGACACAGCGGATGGAATCAAAAATCTCAAATTTGGACTCACCAGACCAAAGGACAGATTTCCACCGGCCTAATGTCCACTGCTTGAGTTTCTTGGCCCAAGCAAGTCTCTTCTTATTATTGGTGTCCTATAGTAGTGTGTTTTTTTTGTTGCAGCAATTCTACCACGAAGGCCTGCTTCACCTAGTCTCCTCTGAACAGTTGATGTTGAGATGTGTCTGTTACTTGAACTCTGTGAAGCATTTATTTGCGCTGAAATCTGAGGTTTATTTAACTATAATGAACTTATCCTCTGCAGCAGAGGTAACTCTGGGTCTTCCTTTCCTGTGGCGGTCCTCATGAGAGCCAGTTTCATCATAGAGCTTGATGGTTTTTGAGACTGCACTTGAAGAAACTTTCAAACTTCTTGATATTTTCCACATGAACTAACCTTCATGTCTTAAAGTAATGATGGACTGTCGTTTCTCTTAGCTTATTCGAGCTGTTCTTGCCATAATGTGGACTTGGTCTTTTACCAAATAGGGCTATCTTCTGTATACAACCCTTACCTTGTCCAACACAACTGATTGGCTCAAACACATTAAGAAGAAAATAAATTCCACAAATTAACTTTTAACAAGGCACACCTGTAACTTGAAAAGCATTCCAGGTGACTACCTCATGAAGCTGGTTGAGAGAATTCCAAGAGTGTGCAAAGCTGTCATCAAGGCAAAGGGTGGCTACTTTGAAGAATCTCAAATATAAAATATATTTTGATTTGTTTTAACACTTTCTTGGTTACTACATGATTCCATATATATTATTTCATAGTCGTGATGTATTCACACTATTATTCTACAATGTAGAAAATAGTAAAGATAAAGAAAAACCCTTGAATGAGTAGTGTCCAAACTTTTGACTGGTACTGTATATATACTATATATATATATATATATATATATATACAGGGGCACAACTTTCGCTGAGGGCATTTTTGTCCCCCTCCCAGTTTTATCATTGGAATGTGATACAAAACAAGGCAACGGTGTGCTTTAGGACCATGCGGATGCCTCCGAGCAGTCGGGTAGGCTGTTTGGAGTGTTTATCTGACTGGATAAAAAAAAATAATAATAATAATAATGTCCCACCCACTTCTAAAACCAAAGTTGCACCTCTGTGTGTGTGTGTGTGTGTGTGTGTATAGAGGTGCAACTTTATATATATATATATATACACACACACACACACACACACAGAGGTGCAACTTTATATATATAGTCACTTTATATATATATAATTATGTGTATAGACAGTATGGACAGTAAATTAATAGAAATGTATAGAAAATATGTGTACAGCAATAGTTCAGCCTTGACTAGAATACAGTATATACATATGAAGTGTGTAAAACAGTATGTAAACATTATTAAAGTGACCAGTGTTCAATGACTATGTATATTGGGCAGCAGTCTCTAGGGTTCAGGATTGAGTACCAGGTGTGGTAGCCGGCTAGTAACAGTGACTAAGGTTCAGGGCAGGGTACTGGGCGGAGGCCGGCTAATGGTGACTGTTTAACAGTCTGATGGCCTGGAGATAAAACCTGTTCATCAGTCTCTCTGTCCTAGCGTTGATGCACTTGTACTGTCTCCGCCTTCTAGGTGTTAGCGAGGTGAACAGGCTGTGGCTCGGGAGGCTGAGGTCCTTGATGATCTTCTTGGCTTTCCTGTGACACGGGTCCTGGAGGGCAGGCAGTGTGGCCCCCGGTAATGCGTTGGGCTGACCGCACCACCTACTGGAGAGCCCTGTGCTTGCGGATGGTGCAATTTCCGTAATAGGGGGTGATACAGCCTGACAGGATGCTCTCAATTGTGCATCTGTTTTAGTTTGGCAGGGTTTTAGGTGGCCAAGACACATTTCTTCAACCTCCTGAGGTTGTCTTCTCCACCACACTGTCGATGTGAAGGGGCCATTTCAGTTCGTCAGTGATGTGAATGCCAAGGAACTTGAAGCTTTTGACCCTCTCCACTGCTGCCCTGTCGACGTGGACGAACGCATGCTCTCTCTGCTATCTCCTGTAGTCCATGATCAGCTCCTTCGTTTTGTTGACGTTGAGGGAGAGGTTCATTTCCTGGCACCACTCCACCAGGGCCCTCACCTCCTCCCTGTAGGCGGTCTCGTCATTGTTGGTAATGAGGCCTACCTCTGTTGTGTCGTCAGCAAACTTGATGATTGAGTTGGAGACGCGCGTTGCCACGCTGTCATGGGTGAACAAGGGGTACAGGCGGGGGGCTGAGCACGCACCCCTGTGGGGTCCCATTGTTGAGGATCAGCGTGGCGGAAGAGACCCCAATTAAATCGTAGCCTCAGGGCTTAAACAGTTCTCTCTTGCCCTAACGCTACAATAAAAACAATAGGATGATGACTTATCCTTTGGCTTTGTAGGCTTTTTCTCTGGCTTTCTACTTAGATGGGGTAAGGACTTCACTTTACTTGTTACCAAACATTATTGTTACCAAACCCCAAAATGTTTTAAACATGTGCTGTTTGTTGATGATCACTAATGCATTAGCACTGTAACAAACCACTGCTCCCCATGGACTCATCATAGCAGCGACTTCTGTCCACTTCCTCCACTTAGTGATTTAGAATGGGACCCTGCTTCCTGCATAGCTCTCTCAAACAAGCACATACAGTTTTCAAACCTCTCTCTCTCTCTCTCTCTCGCTCTCTCTCGCTCTTTCAGTCAGGTTCATAAGATCAGACTCACTCCAGATCAGAGCGTTTTTAAGGAGCAGAGCCCACTTGACCCAGTCACCATAGCTCCCTTAACAGTTGAGCATTCCCCAGTACAGGGTCTCTGTGCCCACCTCCCTAATGTTTCCCCTTACAGGAGACACTCACTTATCTGGACATCTACTCTATTACTTTAACCCTGGGGTGTCAAACTCATTCCATGGAGGGCCTTGTGTCTGCTGTTTTTGGGGTTTTCCTTTCAAGTTAAGACCTGGACAACCAGGTGATTGGAGTTCTTTCCTAATTAATGGTCTTTATTAATCAATTAAGTACAAGGGAGGAGCGAAAACCTTGATCCCTCCGTGGAATGAGTTTGACCCTTGCTTTAACCCATCAAGCCTCACAATCACAGTTGTTCAGCAGTTCAAGCAAACTCCATCCAGCTGGAGGGTGAGAGGGTCCTTGCTAGTTGCACGCACAACCTCACTCACGTATGCTCACACGCTTACGCATTCACACGCAGTCCTGGGCCCTATACACTGTGACCAGATGTAAACCAGATGGGGACCAGATGAAGATAAGGATACAAACACACCACAGGAATCATAACAGCATTTCACCTTACCTCCAAAAGACAATGAACAGACATGCTATTCAAGACAAGCATGGGTCTGAAATGTATAAATTTAGCTCAAAACTTTACCTTCAGTATGTTGGATTACATAGGTAAAGTAGAACATGGGCTATTGGTGTGGTTCAGGGTGTCATTGAGAGAGGGCTGGAGTCACTTTCCGTCATGCACATACATTGGGACGAAAACAAAGGACACCGTTAACTCCTTGGCCCACCGACCCAAATATATTTAATGGAAAGACACCTTTCAAAGAGCAGGGATGTCATCACCTTAAACCACAGACTCACTCTGAAAATAACAGACGACTCTGTACCCTCAATACAGACATACACACACACACACACACACCCCTGTATACACACACA
The DNA here is from genome assembly GCF_013265735.2 of Oncorhynchus mykiss. NCBI lineage: Eukaryota > Metazoa > Chordata > Actinopteri > Salmoniformes > Salmonidae > Oncorhynchus > Oncorhynchus mykiss. The sequence continues at coordinate 50,314,936 of NC_048579.1, forward strand.
CACACCTCTATACACACACACACACACACACACACACACACACACACACACACACACACACACACACACATCTGTATATACACACACACACCCCCTGTATACACACACACACACACACCTCTATACACACACACTTGTATACACACACACACCTGTATACACACACACACCTGTATACACACACACACACCTGTATACAGTGCATTCGGAAAGTATTCAGACAACTTGACTTGTTCCACATTTTGTTACGTTACAGCCTTATTCTAAAATGGATTCAATAATTTTCCCCCCTCATCAATCTACACACAATATCTCATAATGACAAAGCAAAAACAAGTTTTTAGAAATTTTTACAAATGTATAAAAAATATATATATATAACATTTACATATGTTTTCAGACCCTTTACTCAGTACTTTGTTGAAGCACCTTTGGCAGCGATTACAGCCTCGAGTCTTCTTGGGTATGACGCTACAAGCTTGGCACACCTGTATTTTGGGTTTTTTCTCTGCAGATCCTCTCAAGCTCTGTCAGGTTGGATGGGGTACGTTGCTGCACAGCTATGTTCAGGTCTCTCCAGAGATGTCCGGGCTCTGGCTGGGACATTCAGAGACTTGTCCCAAAGCCACTCCTGTATTGTCTTGGCTGTGTGCTTAGGGGCATTGTCCTGTTGGAAGGTGAACCTTCGCCCCAGGTCTGAGGTCCTGAGCGCACCAGAGCAGGTTTTCATCAAGGATCTCTGTGTACTTTACTCCGTTCATCTTTCCCTCTATCCTGACTAGTCTCCCAGTCCCTGCCGCTGAAAATCGTCCCCACAGCATGATGCTGCCACCACCATGCTTCACTGTAGGTATGGTGCCAGGTTTCCTCCAGATGTGAAGCTTGGCATTCAGGCCAAAGAGTTCAATCTTGGTTTCATCAGACCAGAGAATCTTGTTTTTCATGGTCTGAGAGTCTTTAGGTGCCTTTCGGCAAACTCCAAGCAGGCTGTCATGTGCCTTTTCCTGAGGAGTAGCTTCCATCTGGACACTACCATAAAGGCCTGATTAGTGGAGTGCTGCAGATATGGTTGTCCTTCTGGAAGATTCTCGCATCTCCACAGAGGAACTCTGGAGCCATGTTATAATGACCATCAAGTTTTTAGTCACCTCCCTGACCAAGGCCCTTCTCCCCTAATTGGTCAGTTTCGCCTTGCGGCCAGCTCTAGGAAGGGTCTTGGTGGTTCCAAACTTATTTTATTTAAGAATGATGGAGGCCACTATGTTCTTGGGGACTTTCAATGCTGTAGAAATGTTTTGGTACCCTTCCCCGGATCTGTGCCTTGATACAATCCTGTCTCGAAGGTCTACAGACAATTTCTTCGACCTCATGGCTTGGTTTTTGCTCTGGCATGCACTGCCAACTGTGGGACCTTATATAGACTGGTGTGTGCCTTTCCAAATTATGTTCAATCAATTGAATTTACCACAGGTGGACTCCAATCAAGTTGTAAAAACATCTCAAGGATGATCAATGGAAACAGGATGCACCTGAGATCATTTTCGAGTCTCATAGCAAAGGGTCTGAATACTTCTGTAAATAAGGTTTTTCTATTTTTTATATGTAATACATATGCAAAAATGTGCTTTGTCATTATTGGGTATTATGTGTAGATTGATGAGGGGAAAAAAATAATTTGATCCATTTTAGAACAGGCTGTAATGTAACACAATGTGGAAAAAGTCAAAAGTCTGAATACTTTCTGAATGCACTGTATACTGTATCTAGACATGTCTATACTGTATCTACACACACACACACACACACAACACACACACACACACACACACACACACACAAAAGCACATACTGTAGCTCACTCCAAAGACAGAGAGTGTAATTGAAAGTCTACACTCTACACCACAGAACCTCCCAGCTCCCCAAAAAGCAGTCCTGCTAGCCCCCCAAAAAGCAGTC